>NC_133658.1:454287626-454366499 GCF_037893015.1 Macrotis lagotis
GCAAGGGAAAAGTTATGATTTTTTCCTTATCTAATGAAGGGAAAAAATCTCTTTTTCCATTTCTTAAAAACTATTACTTAAACTGTTTTGAAGGTGAAATGAAATGAGGTGTTCTCCAAATAAGAACTTGGAATAAGCTTAAACTGCCAGCTTAGAAGGCCTAACAACAACATTTCTAGAGGGTTTAAAAGAGAGTTTATCACAATATTCTTTGTGGTATAGTTCTTAAGGATACAAAACATACTCATATTTGTCTTTATTTACTGAATGGTCACAAATAGTTTACTCTCTCATTTCCAGAGTGGGTAGAACTCCCTTAATTGAGCCATAAGCAACAGCCATTATTAGAGGCATCACCAAAAATATCTCCAAAAGCATGAATGCCAATCCCAGTGAAGTCTCCCTCTGTCTTGTCTATTCCCTACTCCAAGACAACTATGTTGATGTTTTGCAGAATTGTACTCATTGTTTAGGTCAGACTAGCTTCAAGCTCTTCCACTGATTCAGTATTGGGCCAAAATAAAACACTTAAAGATCATTCAAAAGTTAACAAAAGATTTAAGACAGGAGAAGGCTATACAACAAGAATGAACATTGAGGATATCTCAAGTTGATTTAAAAGGCAAAGCTGCCTTGCCAAAGTTGTCTTTCATGGTCCCCCAAGCACCAGAGAAAAAATTTGAAGCTCCTCTTGGTTGTTGTTCCTTTTTATTTAGGTAATAAAGAAATAATATTAATGATCTAAAGTTTCATTCACCCTAAAGGCAACAAAGTCTTAAGAATGGTCCCAATAAAACTAGTCTTATTTGTATAGGGAAAGGAATTAGAAATATTGTTCCTACCAAAACATGTATCAAGAAAATCCTTGATGAAAGTTTGAGAAGGAAACAAGCATCTTTATAAATAATATTTTTCAACAGATGATATCATTATAATCCCATAATGGAATGAAATGTTGCTATTGTTGTTATTGTTAAGTAGTTTAGTTGTGTCTGACTTTATGTGATCCCATGGACCATAGAACACCAGATCCTTCATTATCTTTCAAAAATCTATCAAGCTCATGTTTGTTGTTTCTGTGACAATACTTATCCATCTCATTGTTTGCTGTCCCCTTTCCTTTGTGCCTTCAGTCTTCAGTCTTTTTACAAGTCCCTTTTTCTCAGGTGGCCAGAGTATTTAAGCTTCAGTTGCAATATTTGATCTTCCAACGAATAGCCTGAATCAATTTAAGTATTGAATAATTTGCTCTCCTTATTGTCCAAAGAAGTTTTTAAAAGTTTTCTCCAGTATCATTATTCAAACACATAGAAAATTAAAAAAAAAAAACCTGTGATGTTTGGTAAAGCAAACATCACTCTAAAGATTTTATTTCATCAATAAGTTATCTGTATGTTACAATCACATATAGTTTCTTGAAATATAAAGCAAAATATCTTCCAAAGATTATTATTATCAATTGAGGCACAAAACAGTGAGATATGTGCTCAACATGCATACTTGTCATGCTTGCAGAGTTCTTAGAGTCCGAATGAAAATGATTTTCTGAAGTTTGTGATATAATGTTGATTGCATGCATCCCCTGGACATTATAATCTACTATATTATATAATTCAGCCTCACTAACCATACTGAAAATGCCAAGTGGATGAAAAATGGCTGTGCTATTTAAATGGATATTTAACCCATACCACTGGTCCATCAGTGTTCTAGTATCTGGGACAAATCCTGACTATGGCAATGAGTCTCACCCAGAATTCAATGGGATGAGGAAAATGGGCTTTTGGGAAGTTGTGTATTGTTTCTAATGATCCCAAACTTCTCCACAAAAAAAGGCTCATCTGTAATTGTGTTATTCTTCCAGAGAATCCTGGGAAGATGGTGGAGTAAGAGGTAACCTAAAGCACAACTCCCCCTCCATCTCAACCACACCAAATAAACAAGAAAAGTGCCCCCTAAATGCAGCAAATACAGCAATGACAGGAAGAGAAAAAATTGAAAGAATCAACCACAAGGTAATTCTTATAGAATAAATAAATAATCATCCACCCATTGTTCCTATGCCATGTACTTCACCTCTCCTGCAGCCAGTATCTCTGAATCCTTTATATTGATTGCAATATTAGTTACTGGCTTTTGGAGTCAACCCCTTGACTGTGTTCCATACATGTCTGGAGAGGATTGAGGCCCATGAGATCAGACTTAAAGATTCAAAAAATGAAAAAGAATAGTTATGGAGGAATGTGGATATAAGGGGAGATGACTATCTAGGAAGGAAGAATCCTAGAAGTGTTGAGCTGGTCAGAACGATTTAATTATAAACAAGAAAAAAATTGAGAACCATCATAAAGAGTAAGAGTAGGAAAGAAAGGAAATCCAATTACAAAAGCTTCTCCAGGTTTTTCTTCAGCATTGTCCCAGAATTTCAGGCTGCTGTAGATCTTCATGATCTTCCCAATGATCTTTCCACAGTCAATCATAGAAAGACTAGAGAGATCAGGAAAATTGGATCTGGGAAGTAGAAAGAATGCCTTCAGTAACCTTCTGGAGTATCTCCTTAAGAGTGTCTTATCACCCCTTCAGGATACCAGACCTTGTAAAAGACAGGTAGTCTGAGAGAACTGAGCAGAGAAATGACAAGTGTTGGTGGTAGGGTGGAAAACTGATGGGATATAGAAGAGAAACTGTTAATAGTAAGAAGCATATTCACATCATAAACATCATAGGAAATTCAATATCTACCATGGCAGATAAATGCTGACTGGAAGGAGAAATGAGCTTGACAAGGAAAGAAAAGAACATCTCAAGGAAAAAGTACTTTGCAACAAAGAAAACTGAATAAGACTCTCCCACAGAATCTAAAAGCATTACAATAAATTTTGCAAAACCCACTCAAAATGACTTTAGGGTGTCTCTCAGAATATTTACAGTAGTTCCCAGAAATCCAAATTATAGGAACTAAGAGTTGGAAGAGACCTCAGTAACTAACTAGTCAAAACCTTACATGGAAGTGGCTATACAGCTCTAGTAAAGACCACCAAAGAGGGGAAGCCACCACATCTCCAGACAGCCCATTTCTCTTCTGGACAGTTTTAATTATGAGGAAGCTCTGCCTGACATGAAAATGAATTTGACCTCTTTGCTCCACCCATTATTCCTTGTTCTACTTGTTGGGTTCAATAAAATAAGTCTAATCTCACCTCATATATAATAGTTACAACTCTCCCACCCCTACCCAGTCTTCTTTTGTCCATGGTATGCATATTCACTTGCTTCAACTTATCTTTACATGCCATTCACTCAAAATACCTTCACTCTTACACTACAGTTTACCACTATCCTTCTTAAATTAATGTATTCAAAGATCAAGATAATACCACCAAATCTAATGTGATCTAATGTGAACAGAATACTATGGAATTCTGAATTCACCTAAGATTATGCTGTCTGTCACATCACACTGGCAACCAAGTTTATAGTCCATTAAACCTATTTCACAACTGCACTTATAATTAGTGAATTTATTGTTTATATCAAGGTACAAAACTATACATTCATCACTAATGAATTTCATATTTTAAAATTCAGTCCAATGCTCTAATATGTAAAAATATTTTAGATCTTGACTCTGATATCTGCTAGCCCTCCTAGTTAGGTAATACCTGCAAATTTAACTTTGCAAATAGCTGCAAATAATATTATTGTCTTTATTCAAACCAATGCTGGAAGAATTATAGAGTTAAACACAGATCCTTGGGGGTATTCTACTAGATACATGATGCCACATTGACTAATGTCAATTCTATTCATGATAGCTTTTTGAATCTAATCATTCAACCAGTTCTAAATCCATTTATTTTCAATTGAATACATATCAAAATCTTTGCTAAAATTCAGATAATTTATATCCAGAGCATCCTCCTTCAGTCACTAGTTTATTAATCGTGTATAAAAACAAATGAGATTAGTTTGGTATAATCATAATTTTTTTATTTTTTAAAGATTTTATTTATTTTACAATTTTTCCCCTAATCTTACTTCCCTCTCCCCACTCCCCAGAGAAGACAATTTGCCAATCTTTTACATTGTTTCCATGGTATACATTGATCCAAATTGAATGTGATGAGAGAGAAATCATATCCTCAAGGAAGAAACATAAAGTATAAGAGATAGCAAGATCAGACAATAAGATATCAGGCTTTTTTTCTAAATTAAAAGTCCTTGGTCTTTGTTCAAACTCCACAATTCTTTCTCTGGATACAGATGGTATTCTCCATCGCAGACAGTCCCAAATTGGCCCTGACTGTTGCACTGATGGAATGAGCAAGTCCATCAAGGTTGATCATCACCCCCATGTTGCTGTTAGGGTATACAAAGTTATTCTGGTTCTGCTCATCTTGCAAAGCATCAGTTCACCCAAATCCCTTCAGGCTTCCCTGAATTCCCATCCCTCCTTCCATTACATAATACATAAATATATATATACATACATACATATATGTGTGTGTGTGTGTGTGTGTGTGTGTGTGTGTGTGTGTATCTCACAGTTGGCTAAGCCATTCCCCAATTGAAGGATATTTACTCGATTTCCAATTCTTTGCCACCACAAACAGGGCTGCTTTAATTCTTTAAAGATCCCAGGATTTAGTTGATCTAGTTCAAGTAATTTGTATTCATCAAGGGAAGCTGGGTTTTCTTTTACAATAGCTTAATATATCTGAGATAATAATCAGCTCCCTATTAGTCAGTTTAGTTCAGAACTTTCCAATGTTTAGGTCATTCTCCTTTAAAAGGAAAACAGAAACAGTTATAATTCAACAGTACTACCATCTCTATTGATACTTATTAGCCCACAGTATCTAGAATATTGTAGGTACTTGGTAAATGTTTATTGATTGATTGATTGATTGATCCAATCAGCCCTGAGTAAAGAGTCTTTCCTTTCCTTAATACTTTTTTCTCCCAATAAGTATTTTTTAAAAACTTTGATGCTGTTAACTTCTCTTATAGGCTAATTCTGAGTTTTATTATTCTTCATATTGTTTCTAGTAGAGTTATATATGCTCATATTCATCTTCTGGTTCAGAATATCAATCAAAGAATTAAATAAAAATTGAAGGAAATAACATTAAAAATTATAATTCTTAAGGCAAAAACCAAGAATTCCTTAAAAAAATAACAATTATAGAGAAAATAAAGATACTTAAAAACAAATAATTTTTGACCTAGAATAACAAAATAGGAATTTTAAAAATCAAAGCAAAAGAAAAATTAAATTAAATTTAAAAAGGTTTGAAAGAACTGACAAAATGAAATTATTAAATTTGAATATAAGATATGCAATCATTTAAGTTATTATAGGTATTCTACAAAAATAATAAAAATAAAATGAATAATATGCAAGAATATGCAAATATGCAAGAAATTATGCAAAAATGGCCACAAACAAATATTACAAATAGGAAGAGAAAGAGATTCTCAGAACACCAACAGAAACAATCCCTAGGTTTAATGCAAGAAATATCATAGGAAAATAAAGAAATATCATAGGATTAAAGAACAATTAATTCCAATACTATATAAAATCTTTGGAAAAATAGACAAAGATATAATGATACCAATTCCTCTTACATCACAAATGTGGTGCTAATACCTAAAACAGGAAGAGCAAAAACAGAGAAAAAATACTATAGCTCAATTACCTCGATGAATATTGGAACATCAATTTTAAATAAAATGCTAGCAAAGAGATTATGAAAATATATCACAAAGATTATACATTATGACTAATATACACTATATTTATACCAGGATTGAAGGGCTGCTTCAGTATTAGAAAAATTATCAGCACAGTCATTAAATGGTGCTGACTCAATTAAACTGAGACCTGGGAAAGACCTTAACTTAAAAAGGCCAAGGTTTTCCACTATATCCAGGTCATCTCCAATTTTTTTTGATCTATAATCTTGCCATTCATCACACAGGAGGAAATAATTGGAGGAGAGAGTTAGGTTAGTTATTTTGCACAGCCCTTCCCAACCTAAACTCAATTCATTTATAAACCATGGCATCAACTTCCTGATGTCATGGTCCTCTTCCAGAACAAACAACAAATAACTTCATCCCAGTTCTTCCTCTGACAATTAACTTAATGGAAATATGTTATAGACTACTGTAGAAGAGTAAGAAACAGATTGGAATGAATATCATTAGAATTACAAGAATTAAAGGGAGAAGGAGAAAAGAACACTCAATTCACTCTTGTCTGTTTTGGAATAGGAGGGAGGGAGAGTGAGAGAGAGAGAGAGAGAGAGAGAGAGAGAGAGAGAGAGAGAGAGGAGAGAGAGAGAGAGAGAGAGAGAGAGAGAGAGAGAGAGAGAGAGAGAGAGAGAAATGTGCAGAACTTTGGGAAGGAAGTTTTCAGGGAAAGAGAGAATCAGATTAAAATAAGCATACCACAGAGACAAAATGGATATGTACAGATTTATGAGTACATTCTTTAATATTTTGTTTTGAAGTCATCACAGATGAATCAAATGTATTGTTTAAAAACTGATCCTTTTTGTTATCTTTCTGTCAGATTTATGTAGTGTTAATAGAAGAATACCAAAATTTCACACTCTTATTATGTCTATTCTACAATTTGAATTCTATGTCATTTGGTGCTTTAAGAACTAAACAGATAAAAAAATAATTATTTATTCTAATCAAGAAAAGCATAAGAAAGGGGTGGCTAGGTGGAGCAGTGAATAGAGCACCAGCCCTGGAGTCAGGAGTACCTGAGTTCAAATCCAGCCTCAGACACTTAATAATAACCAAGCTGTATGGCCTTCAGCAAGCCACTAACCCCACTGCCTTGCAAAAAAAAAGAAAAGAAAAGAAAAAAAGAAAAAGAAAAACATAAGAAGCAATTAAAAATTGACAAAAAATCATTTTTTAAAAGAACAAGGTGAAATCACTATGGATGAAGATGAAATAAAGAATAAGAAGTAGTCAGAAACTGATGATGATGATGATAAAGATGATGCTTGTCCTTCATTCTCAAAGAAGATCATGATATGAGGGAGGTGATGCCATGACAAGCAATTGAATTTGAGTGAGGGAATCTGAATGAGGTCACCAGCTTCACTTTCTCTTCCAGAGTCATAGGTGACCAGATATGAATCAGGATGATTGAAGATGGCTCTGGATGGAAGGCAATCAGGATTAAATGATTTGCGCAAGATCACCCAGACAACTATGTCTGGCATAGAAATGTTTCTTTTGGCAACAAACAAAGCAAAATTAAAATCTAAACATTGTCAAAGAGGAAATAAAAATAATCCCTATTTGCAAAAAAGATATAAAATACTAATAGAACTGCAGGTAATCAATGAAGAAACTAACAGATATGATCAATAAACAGTATTAAAAATAGATAAAAACATGAGAAATTCCACATTAAAAATTACCAAATGCATAAAATTCTTGAGAAATTACCTTTTTCTGAGTTATACCCAAATTTATATTTTTAAAAAATGACTGGGGCAGCTAGGTGGTGCAGTGGTTGGATCACTGGTCCTGGAATCAGGAGGAACTGAGTTCAGATATGACCTCAGACACTTAATAATTATCTAGCTGTGTGACCTTAGACTTAATCCATTGTCTTCAAAAATAAAATAAAATAAAATAAGTACCTTAGAGAAACAGAAAGAAACAAGCATTGGAGAGATAATCAATGATCCACAGTTAGACTACTTCAATATAATAAAATACATGCTACCAAAATAAATTTCCAGGTATAAAATAAGAAACTATGGAACTAAACAAAATGACAATTCATTTGAAGAAGCAAATAGTTTAGAATTTCAAGGGAAATATTTGAAGAGAAAAAGGAAGGATAAATGGATGAAGCAGATATAATATTATCTGACTTCAAATTATATTGTAAAGTAGTAATAATAATAAAAAGTATTCATATTAGTTTTTTGTTTGTTTTTTTAGGTTAATCAGTAAAAAACATTGATAAGGAAGAAAAATAGATAACTGTAAACAGTAACCCAATGCATTGTAAATCAAAGGAAATTATCAGGTGAAAGACTTCCTATTTGATAAAAACTGCTGGGAAAGCTAAAAAGAAGTTTATCAGAAATTAGATTTAACCCAATTTAGCAAGATACAATTCACTCAAAATGCATCTGCTGCCTTAGTCTAGAATATCATATAATTTAAGAAAATTAGAGAACAAAATGAGGAATTGTAAATCTCTATCTTGCTGCCTCCACTCTGTGATCCTCCTTACTGCTAAACAGCAAGGACAAACTGAAAAGCCTTTCCTGTTTCTAATTTCAGTAACAGACATCCAATCAAAAGATACTATACCCCCTATTCCTATGCTGCAAGCCCCTGGCAATAACCAGTCCTGTTGAGTTCCTGCTGGCTAGCTTATCCTTTACTCAGACAAATGCTGAAGAGGCAGGAGACAAAGATGTTAAGTTCTCTGTTTATTCAACCCCAAGCAAGTGCTTAAATACCCTTTTTCACTCCCAATCCTGAGGCATTCTCTATTTACAAGTCAAACAATGCTTTCAAACAGCAGGTGTTAAAAGTTTACAACCCTCAACTGTCTCTTACAAATCCCCCTTTTGGTTTTGAGGCAAATTTCCCTATAAATTATTTGCAAGAGGGTAGATTATTTTCAAACTCAGCATGATCAGGAGGGAGATCTTATATTGAAGCATTATCAATTTCACTAGTTATTTTTGCCCAAATCAATTAAATTCAAAACCCAAACCAAAAGGGTTTTATTTAACATAAGCAACTATTTAACAATTATATCAATTTAACATCAAAACAGATCAGATGGTACAAATATCCCTTTCCCAAAAGAAATCATTAAATTATATGATTCAATATTCCCAAAATCCTAGAAATACAATTTATCCCAATATAATTTCCTTCTGAATTACACACACACACACACACACACACACACACACACACACACACACACACACACGCACACGCACACGCACACGCACACGCACACGTGCACAAACAACAGAAATAACTCTCTTGAAACACATTTACCAAGCTGAGATTGATATCCTGGCCAGTACCAGATCTCAGAATATAGAAACATTTTCCGTCCTCTCCAGGCTAGTAGAGAGATGCAAAAACATCCTATTGATGATTAAATATACATATACAAACATAACACACCAATTAAGACCAGTGAAGACTAGCCAATCAAAACAAATTTGAATACATCCTTGAGCAACTTCACAAAATTCAAAGGTAGCTTTTCTATTACAGAGCTATTAGCCATAAGTACAGGCTTCATTCGAAAGATAAAATCTAAATTTTCCAATCCCAGAAAAAAGTCTTCTTTCCCTTTTTCTTAACTAATTGACTGTGAAGCTTCCCAATTAATACATTGGTCATTTCCCAACCCCCCCCCTCCCCAAACTAGGAAGAAGGCATGGGGGTACTTTGATTTCTAAAATAAGTTTGGTTTGTTTGTTTGTTTGTTGGAGGGTCTTGCCCTTCCTGCAGGGAAGCATGCATACCTTTTGAGACAAAGGCCAGGGCAGCAGAGAATGAGAGAGAGCATCTGAAATTACTTGAGTGGTTAACAACAGTACAATTTGGAGTTGTTGCATTTTCTGAACAGTAGACAGCACCATTACTTACTGTCCAATATGTGACATTTTTGCTCTCAACACAGGAAGGGCAGTTAGTGCCTACTTCATGGTTTTCTGGTGCCAGAGCCAGGGTCGTGGCATGCTTGGTTATGGGCTGTGGAGTGGAATTCATTGTGGCTTTGGGAGTGGAATACGTCATGGGCCCTAGAGTGGACATCAGGGTCAGAGGCACTGACGAGTAGTCTCTGAAGTTGGCTATAAGTTTAGGGGTTTGGGTGGAGCTTAGCACACATAGTGCAGCCAGGCAGGCAGTAGTAGCCAAAAGTGGAGGCCAGCAGGTCCCCCACATTCTATTCATGGCACTAATGCTTGGGCAATGGATTTCCACTGAGGAAGAAGCTCCATATCCAGGAGGCACTGCCTCAAAGACTTCACTTCCCAACTCAACAGCAGCCCCAATTAAAGAATCCATACTAATTTTTGCCCCTAATTGACACAATATATCTCTTCTCCATAATACTGTAGGGAGTCCTTCAACTATGAAAGGAGTGACAGTCCCTGCTTTATCTTCTTTCCTCCATTTCAGGGGTTGACAAGAAATTTCTGTTTCCTGTTGCCCCCAAATGCCCACTAGATTAGTATAGGCAGCTTGTTTAGGCCAAGCCTATGGCCAGTTCTGTATGGGGAACACAGTCCGATCTGCCCCAGTGTCAATCAAGCCTAGGAAAGTAATTCCTCCTACTTGGATAACACAAAGAGGTTTTTCTGAAGAAAACATAATAGTAAACATAGTTTCATTGTGGTTTCTCTGTTTTGGCCCCCTTTTCAATTCCTTTTTCTTCCAATTTATACCAAATCTTGAAAAAACATGTAACTGAGCTATGCATTGGTTCTCATTTATGTAGCTACCATTATCATTAGCATTCATTGTTGCAATAGAAAAAATTTCCCCACTCACGTGTTTTACTAAAGGCATAATGTGAGTATACTATGGATTTGGTGGAGTCAAAATGATTGTAAATTACTTATCTGTTAATCATAAAGGGTGAATAGGTACTTCAGTAGAAGCATGTGGAGGCACCCTAAATTTCCCAGCATTTTTGACCATCAATAGTTTGATATGAGTCAGCTTGCTGCCAAAGTTGTATACTGGTTTTTCCATTCTATCTCCTGCTGGTCCTGAACTGTCATACCTCATGATTGTTTTTCAGAGGCCCCCTGGGAGAGGTCCCCTTTCTCCATTTAAATTTTCTTGTCTACATTCTGATGCCCAGTGTCCTGCCTTTTTACACTTTGAGCACAGAGTTTTAGGATGATGTACCCTGACCTTTCTTGGTTTAGTTCCTTGTGCACTCCAACAATTTTTCATTAAATGTCCAGGTTTTTCACAAACAAAGCAAGTCTGTTTCTCTTTATTTTCCATGTGCATATTAGCAAATGCCACTGCCATTAATTCTGTATAATATACCTGAGACCCTACTCTGTCACATCTTTGAATCATTTCCTCAATGGTGGCATCCTTTCTTAAGCCAATCAGCATTTGCAATAGCCCATGCTATTGTTTTATTAATACGTGTATTCCTGGTACATCTGCTAAAGTTCTTCCCACTGCCTCCTGCAATCCGGCAAAGAAATCTACAAAAGCCTCATCATTTTTTTGTGTGATGAGTGCAAATGGTTCTTTCTTTTCATTTTGTATTGGAATATGTCCCCAAGCATACTTTACACACGTAGCAGTTTTTTCATATTTTTCTAACCCATAATTTATTTGGTCTGAATTGTTGAGAAATTGACCTGTGCCACTTAATTGTTCATAATATGTGGTGGCATTGGGACCTTGTGCATGCCTCAAAGCCATCTGTCTACTTTGTCCTATAAACTCTGTCATCCAAAAGACAGATTGTCCCCGTAACAAACATGCTCTATCTACTTCCAATCATTAGGTGTTAATATGAAGTATGCAAGAGTATCCAATTGTAACTGAACAAAGGGTGATCTTGTCCCATATTCCCCCACTGCCTTCTTTAAATCTCTGACTGCTTTTATATCTACTGGCTTATGTCTTCTCCTAAGGTTTCATGGATTAAAAGAATCTGGCTCCTCAATAATCAGATATGACTGAAACTCAGCTCCTAAATCCCCCAAACTTTCTCCCTTCTCTTTTGCTCTTTCTATGGCCTTTTGTAATGCTGAAGTTTCTTCTCTAGGTGCCTTAGGACTGATCCTAGGCTTTTCTTGATAATACTTCTTTATTTCTTTTTCCTCAGGCCATAGAGATGAATGCACTTTCCCTTTACCTTCAATTTCCTCCACACCTTCTTATTCCAATTTCCTTTCAAATACCCTTAACATCTGCCCCATAGTAACAATTAACTTGTTACCTCTCCAAAGTCCTTTGCTCCAGGATGTCATTTGGAATTTTGCTTGGTCCTTATCCCAGACTCCAATCAGATAGCCCTGAAATCAGTTTTTTTCCTTGCTTTCGTGTCCCTGTTCAGGTGCCATAAATTGAGTTCCTGCCAGCTCCTTATCCTTTACTCAGGCAAATACTGAAGAGGCAGGAGACAAAGATGAAAAGTTCTCCATTTATACAAATCCAAGCAAGTTATTTAAATACCCTTTTTCACTCCCAATCCCAAAGCATTCTCTAATTACAAGTCAAACAATGCCCCAGTGCTTGTGGACAGCAGGTCCCAAAGTATTTACACTCAATTCATCTCTTTGCCTAGACTGAAACCTCTATAAACTTTGTCCTTTTTTTGAGTCTCTTCTTGTTCAGGTGGGGGTCCCCTAATGGCAAACTCAATGGCAAACTTGGTTACTGAATCTTTGCTTTGTGTTTGGTTTGGGGTTTTGATTTTGATCTGGTTCTAGTTTGTTCTGGAAATGACCAATTTTACCCACAGTATTATTCACAACTATCTCAGGAAGGAATTTCTAATTTTTGAACATATGTAGTAATTTACTCATCAATTGACAAGAAACTATTTTCTTTCCCTCTCCTCTACCCTACTCTACTGGAAAAAGAAAAAGAAAAAGAAAAAAATTCTTGTAACAAACATGCAGAGGTAAGCAAAACAAATTCTGACATTGATGAGGCCCCAAAATTATACACCTCAATCTGTAACCTGAGTCTCTAACCTCTCTGTGAGTAACATGTTTTATCAAGAATGCTCTGGTTTTTGCATTGGTAAGTGTCCTTATGACTCTTGAAATTGTCTTTACAGCACTGTTATTATTGTTATTTACAATTTATCATTGCTTTTCATAATGCTATTGCTATTGTTTGCCTCATTCTGATTCTGCTCACTTTGCCCATATCAGTTTAAACAAAGCTTTTTAGATTTCTTTGAACTAAAATAGAGAATTATGCAACTCTGGTGCCATTGCTCATACCATGCAAGATGGCAAAAATATTGGTGGAAAAGGACATGCTAACATACTAACATGTTATTCTGGATATCAGTGTGGAATTACACAAGAAAAAGTCTACACTGCCCAAACCTTTTAGGTTAGAAATATAATCCAAGGAGGTCAAAGAAACAAGGTTAGGTTCAATAAATTTCAGAATATTTCTAAAAACCTTCCTTGTGGTAAGAAATGAAAATACTGTAGCTTGTCAGTTGATTGGGGAATAGCTGGGGTAAAGTTTTTGTAATATATTTAACAACTACTACAACAAAAACTTGCTGGGATAAAGTTTTTGTAATATATCTCACAACAATAACTACTACAACAAAAGCTGTATGCTTTCTTTCTGTTCTCTGAGAGTACCTTTGCCCTGGATCCATGGATGCAGTGATTTCCTTCAGTCATTAAGGAGCCTAATCACCTAAAAGAAAGATGAGTCTTTTTCTTGCAATCTGTGGTTCATTATGTCCACCAGTTTTGTGCCCTAGGGATAAAATATTTAAAGGTCAAATTTGGTTTATGTTTACCATCTTCCAAAGGGAAAAGGGAAATCATTATAAGTGACTTGCCCAGGGTCAACACAAATAGAAGCTATTAACCATGTCACTTATTATCTTTTGCTCCTAGCATTTTCTAAATAAACTACTATATCATCAGCAAATAGATATAATTCCATCTTCTCTTTAACTATCATAATGCCTATTATTCCTTTCTATTGTCTCACTTTTATTGCTAGTATTTCCAGAACTACATCAAACAATAAAGATTAAAGTGAGCATGTTTACATTACATCTTTTTTACTAGGATAACTTTTAGTTTCTTCCCATTGCATATGATGCTTACTTTAGGTTTTAGAGGAACTTTTTTATGATATTAAAAAAAGGTCCCTCAATTGTCTATACTTTGTGAGATTCTTAGCATAAGTGATTCCTATACTTTTTCTACACCTATTGAGAAAATCATGCTTTAGGGTAGTTATGTTTTTAATATGATTAATCATCTTGATTATTTTCCTAATATTGAGCCACCCTTGCATCCCTGTTATAAATCCTACTTGGTCATAATGCATGATCTCTTTGATAAATTGATGTATTCGAAGAAGATATTACTTTAAAATTTTGAATCAATATTCATTAATTATATTGGTCAATGGATGTCTTTTTTGTTTTACACTCCACTAATTTAGGTATTGAGATATATTTCATAAGAGAAGTCTGAGAGGGTGTGTTCCTTCTCAATTAAAAAAAATTGTGTAGCATTTGCATTGATCATTTAAAATTTGATAGAATTTTTCTTTGAATCCATATGGACCAGAAGTTCCCCTTTGGTAGTTTCTTTACAGTTAGTTGTATTTTCTTTTCTGATAATTAATCTTTTAAGATATCTGTTTATCTTCTATTGGTCTTGGAATTACATTTTGGGTTTTTTTTTGTTGGGGGGTTTTAGAAAGATTTTATTTATTTTGAGTTTTACAATTTTCCCCCATTCTTGCTTCCCTCCCCCCACCCCCCACAGAAGGCATTCTGTTAGTCTTTACATTGCTTCCATGTTATACATTGATTTCAGTTGAATGTGATGACAGAGAAATCATATCCTTAAGGAAGAAAAACTAAGTATGAGATAGTAAAATTACATAAGATAACAGGGTTTTTTTCCTTATTTGAAGGTAATAGTCTTTGGTCTTTGTTCAAAGTCCATAATTCTTTCTCTGGATACAGATGGTATTCTCCATTGCATATAGCCCAAAATTGTCCCTAGTTGTTGAACTGATAGAATGAGTAAGTCCATCAAGGTTGATCATCACCCCCATGTTGCAGTTAGGATGTACAATGTTTTTCTGGTTCTGCTCATCTCATTCAGCATCAGTTCATGCAAATCCTTCCAGGCTTCCCTGATGGGAATTACATTTTTGAAGATAATTCTTTTTACATTCGCAGTTCTGTTAAAATAAACTCTGTATAACAGCTCTGAAAATTCTTTTTATTTCTTCTTGTTTTCTTATGATCTCAACTTTGTTCATTTGCTATTTTGCTGATTTTTTCTTCCTTTTTTTAATCATCTTGACATTTTAAAAAACCAACTTTTAGTTTTATCATTTCTATATATTTGAAGAGTTTGCTGTTTGTTTCTCTTCAACCTCAGATATGTCCTTTTAGCTATTATTGTAGATTTGTTGGATTTTTAATTTCTTAAATGAATCTTCAATTCATTAATCCTCTCTTTTTCTGTGTTGTTTACAAGGATATTATATTTTCTCATAGATCTGCTTTAACAGCATTCTGGAATCATTTCTATATATTTGAAGAGTTTGCTGTTTGTTTCTCTTCAACCTCAGATATGTCCTTTTAGCTATTATTGTAGATTTGTTGGATTTTTAATTTCTTAAATGAATCTTCAATTCATTAATCCTCTCTTTTTCTGTATTGTTTACAAGGATATTATATTTTCTCATAGATCTGCTTTAACAGCATTCTGGAAATTATGACATGCTATTTCATAATTATAATTATAATTTCCTTTGATAAAATTATTAATTATTCTAATGATTTATACTTTCTTTCACTAATTATTTGGGACTTCATCAAGTCTCCATTTGGGTCTGGTTTTTTAATGTGTTCTCTGAAATAATGACTAGTTTAATCATATTATTGTCTGCAGGGGAAGTGTTTTCTTCTTTTTTTTTCCTTTCATGTGCAATATCTCTGTGACCTGGCACATGGTCAGTTTTTGTTAAAGATTCCACATATTACTGAGAAAATGTTTATTAGTTAGTATATCCATTCAGAAAATACTATTAAGTTTTTTAACTCTGGTTTCTCCAAAAATGTCTTCAATTCAATATTCTACTACTTCCTCTGCTTTCTCCTTTTTAAAATCCTATTGTCATATTTGCAAAAATGAGAGCAGAATATCAGTCTCCTGCTTTTACTCCTGTATTACTCTCTACATCTTTTGGTAGTTCAATTGATTTTTCCTTTATGAATTGAGTTACTGTCAATCAAAACTTATAAGTTCAACATTAATATTACAATGTTCCTTTCAGTATAGTTTCCTTTTTTATCTATATATTGTAAATATATATTTTGTCTGCTAGTTTGCAACTCCTGCTTTTTTTAATTATTCTAATGCAAAATAAATTGTGTTCTAGTCTTCATTTTAATTCAGTGCATAGCTTTGGATTTGGATGTGTTTATGTAAATAACAAAATGTGACTTTTTTTAATTTGCTCTATCACTTTCATTTTATCAAATAGTTTAGTTATTAGCATTTTTCTAAATAATCATGGTTTTGTGGTTTTCACACAGTAAAGACAGTAATATCTTATTAGGCTATATAACTTTATTACATTTCATTTCTTCAGTTACTTTTGTTTAAATTGCTTAAAACAACCTTAATACTACAAATTTCTTTTTCCCTTTTCTTTTCCTTCTTTTTCTTCCTATTATTACCCTAGTATTAGAGTTTTGCTTAATTTTTCTTTCTTCCTTTTATCTAATTCTTTCCTTAGTTTTTCTTTTCAATTAACTAAGAAAATCCTTCCTTCTTTTTCTTTCTTCTTTTGTTTTTCTATTTTTTATTTTCTGAAATTTATTCCTAAAAATTTTTTTCATTTTATTGTCTTTTTAGTTTATTCTAAATTTTTATTGTTTGATTATTGACCCTTTATTTATTTCTTCCATAGGGAACCTATTACTTATAAAATTAAAGTTTCTAAAATACAAAATTTGCCTCTTCAATAATTTTTCTGCTATTACTTTGCAGATCATATTCCCTCCCCATTTTTCTCAGTTATGCCTTCCTCTTAGGAGTATCAATTCCTGAACATTATAGAAAAGATACAAGTATTTTCTCAATAGAAATTTTCCTGTGTCATTTCATTACTTCCCCTTGTCTTCCTCATAAGCATTTTCTTTTACATTTGTCATGAAATCTCCTTTCTGGTTCCAGACCCTCCCATCTTCCTGAGTAGTGGTTACCCTTAAAAATTCTGATTTCTTTTCTAATGAAGCAGAATGCTCTCCATAGTGACAAAGTATTCTTCTAGAGGAAATGGTCTCTTTAAGCAACAAATTAAACCTTTGAAGATCTCCATATCCCCTTATTGAATATCTCTGCGCATTCTTCAATGAAACCCTTACCCAAGATTAAATTGAGATTTCTCTCTTCCTTACCCTCATTTCAGTCCTTTCCTTTATTACCTCTTTTTTCCCATAGTCCCTCTTCTTCCTGAGATACTACAAGAGTAATTTTCCCTTCAGTAGTTAAATGGTGACTTGATTAGGATTCATTACACACCCCCTCCTTCCTTTTTTAGTACCCTCTCATTCTGTAGTTTAGTTCCACAAAAAACAAATGACAAAAAAAAAAAAAACGTTTATTCACCTGTAGGAATGATGTTCTGAGATTTTAATCCATGATATTTTGATCTTATTTTTAAGTTTTAAGTTCTTTTAAGTTCTTCTCTCATTCTTATCTGTATATTTTTGAAAGAAATATCTTAATGCTCTCTCATTTTACTATTGGTTATTTTTAAGCCCACAAGTGTCTTTCTCTTTCTGTTTCCCCATCTTTTACCAGGTAATTTATTGTTATTTGTGCTTTCCTTGGTTTCTGTATCTATTTGCCTTTCTGGTTTCTGGGGCTTTAGCAATGCTATTGCAATATACTTAGCAATTGCAATAACAATCTATCAATCTGTTCACAACTGTTTTTAGGAATACTTCAAATTCCTCTTTTTATCAAAAGTTATTTTTTAATTGATAATTAGACTCAGGTTTGCAGTATATACATCTTGCATCTTGACCATGTTAATCCATTCCCTTCTCTGGTTTTTGGTGGATGCAAAATAATCCAACATTGTTTGAATTTATTTTCATTTATTTTTAAAGCTCTTTCTCCTGGTCACTTATAGAAGTTATTACTTATCATTGGAATTATACATTTAGTTCTATAAGGCTTTAGATTTTAGAGCATAATTTTTTTTCTTTTTCTGTGCACAATCTATGTAGTCTCCCAATTGGCCATGGTTTCGGTCCCCCCCTCCCACTGTGTTCATAAATGCACATGTTCTGGGCATGTATGTAAACAATTATGGTGTTCAGGGTTTTGATTTGTGTTCTTTAAGGAGCCCTCCAATTGTTAGAATATTCTATATATTCTCTCTTCAAAATCAATATATTTCACTTGTGTATTGTGATCATGGTTTCCTTTTTTAAAATGTTGCTTTTTGCTTCTCCCAGATTGTTCTTTACTTCATTGTACTTGCATTACCAGACAATTGTTCTTTCTTTTGTTTCTTTGGAGAGAATTAATACTGGTGATTTATGGGTTTTTTCCTCTCTTGAGCCATTCCAGAAAATCCTTTATGGTTTAAAACTCTTTTGGTAATCCACAGGGTTCTCCATTCCTCATTAAGTGTTATCAATTCCTTTTCCTTTATCATGAAATACTTGTTCAGAGGTGCTTGAACTTTCTAAAATGTCCTCAATATCATTTCCCCTTCTATTTTTGAATCTTCCCTATTAATTTATCTGCTTTTGTTTAAGGATTTTATCTGAGTTCTCTTCCTTTTGAGAACTGTGGTAATTCCAATTTTTCCCTCCTAATGGTCCCCTGTTGTTCACTTTCTATCTCCTTCCTACTTGATAGATGATCCCCACCCTCCAGGACTAAACTTTAAAGCTGCTCCTCTACTGTTTGTCTCAATCTCTGTCCCGAATGACTTCTGCTGGGGGAAAAGGGAATTGAACTGGCCTAAAAATTAAGGCCAGTTCTCTTTTCTTCAAAACTGATACAGCCCAATTTTTGCACTCTTAATTATCTGGCTGGGCACTATTGCAACCTAGCATGCTGCCAACTCAAAATGTATACCTCCACTTTCCAAACAGCAGAGCTGCTTCTTGCCACAGAACGTGAGGTAAGGGTAAAGGTGGGGAATGTTATCAGAGATTATGAAACTGTAATGAAATTCCTATGTGAATCCCAGAGGAGAAATTGCATAGGTCTAGTTTTTATTACCTGCCAGATAAAGGTGGGGGAGGAGAAATAAGTGAGCACATTAGGTATTACTGATTAGCCTTCTTAAGTTAATTAACCAGATTGTCATCTCATTGTTCCTCTTGCTTTCGTGGCTTGTGGAGAGAGCAGCAATTACTTTAATGGGTGCACATAATTCATATTTTGGGGAGCATTGAGAGTTCAGGAGAATTAGAAAAAAATGTTTCATGCTCCATCTTGTGGCCATATTGTAATGCTCTTTTTTACTACACAATGCTGTTTCTCAGTGTGACTGGTGAATGAATATTAAGCTCAGGTATTTTCATTAAGCTATCAAAGGAAAAAAACAGATAAGTTCTTATTCGAAGGATTTACAAATTATGATGGAAAGGAGCAAAACATTACCCATATCTTCCACTTGTTGCAAATTATAATATTATTAGCTCAGACACCAAAAAGTCTATCACATCAGTGTGTTCACATAATTTTGAGTTTGTTGTGCAACCCAGGTACCTTTGCATTTAGTCAAGACATTCATGTTATTAAGCCATTATCAAAAAAAAAAATGTTTTTGTTTTAATAGCCAGTGGTTGAGTCTAGGAACTCTAGGCAAACTCAGATGTAGAGAATTTCTATGAGCATTCATATGTACCAGAGCAAAATGGCAAGCTGGGAGGCCATCTCTTGTGAGCTCCTTCCCTACTTCTTGTCTCCACAAAGTGTACTTCAAACTTAGAAATTTTTAGCACCCATGTGATAGCTTGAAGAATATTCTTCAACACTCCTAATTTGGCTATATCCCAGAAAATTAGCTATTCATTTGACTTCATTTTCATTTTACAAATTTGCTCACAAATTCCAGTATTAATGCTGAAAAAAAAATAACCTGTTTAAGTCAATAGTCAAGTGAGTTTTAAAGCTTCAGGATTCCCAGACTGCCTCCTGGATATGCTACTGCATAACCAAAGGCTTCTCATACAAAGACCCAGGGGTTGGGTTATGTTGTGGAGCTCCGCTTAGCTTTCCTCAGGAAATACAAATATAGGCCCACCTTCACTGGAAAGGTGGGGTGCTGTTCCTGACTTCTGATGTTAAGATTTAAATAAGGACTTATCCAAAAGCAAGTATACCTCCCAGTGAACAGATTTTGCTTTTATCTCTTACTTTTGAAATTTTCTTGAGGAAGACTGGGTTGTAATTTGAAAAGCAACTGCCTAGGTCACAAACAGGCACTACCCTACTTTTCTAGTCTTTTCTGACAATACTCCCCATCCATGAAGGCTAGGGTTCAGCCAAATAAGAAAGCCTAGAATAATACTATATTCTTATGATGCTGTGCTTTGACTCATGCCGTTCCCTCTGCTTAACTATTTAACTATTAACTTTGCTTATTCTGTAACATTCAAATGAAATGATGCTCTTTTCTGCCAATAAAACCTTCCAGAGAACTTTATAAAATAACCCTAATGCACTTATCATATATAATTGTGCATTATAGTTATATGCATATGTGCTATTCCTGTCCTAATTAATTTATTTAAAATTAAATTATTAAATTATTTAAATTGAAAATTTTAATATTTATTAATTTACATACTTAACACTTAACTATGTCTTAGGGATGTGAATATTAAAAATGACATTATCCTTGACCACAAAAGCTTTTTTTTCTACTGAGACAGAGAAAAATGGCCTAGTAAGGCCAGAGAAACTGCTTGACCTAATGTTTGCACTCCCTAAAGTTTAGTATAGTATTCTAAATTTATCCTACAGGATGATTAAAATATAAAATACAAGGATATGGCATAGGAGCTGGTTTTATCCACTGTTGTAAAAATCACTTGGAGTCCTTGGATATATGAAATCTATAGTTTTCTCTAAAGATTAACTCAGTCCTTTGCCATAAATCAAATTGACTTGTATACTGATTGTAAAAATACCTGATTAGCTTTTCTTTACTTCCTTTGAAACTTTTCCTCACTCAGCCCTCTGAAGTCCTAGACTTCTAGAACCACCCTCCCCTTTGTTCTCCTAATCTGATTCCCTTTTCCTCTACTTCTCCCTGTGTAAGATTTTAGTTATCTACCCTAAGTTGGTGCAGAGTGCTGCAGTTTGTTTGTATTGTCAAAGGAGGAAAGGGTTTAAAAAGTGATATAAACCAAAGTTGAAATCTTGGCAGCTAAATCTACTACCAGCAAGCTGTCTTTCTCACAACACTAGAAAATTCCCTTTCTGTATCCCTACACAGTTCATTTTACCTCAGGTTTTTGGACCTTCTAGTGGACAAAATTCTCCCAGGGCTCTCCAGAAATTCTAGTTGAGAAAATCTCCAATAATGTTCAATATAATTTCATTGTTTTGTATTATTAAACTGTAATATATATATACATATATATATATATGTAAACATGAGTGAGTGTGAGTGTGAGTGTGTGTGCATGTATAATTCCTTCCTTAGGGAGTTATCTGATCTTGGCAAACACAAAATTGAATTTATTCTCTTTTCTGTTCTCTGGATTTGTGGTGACTTAAATTTTTTTAGACATCTTAGGACTCCCTGACTAATTATCTATCCTTGTATTTAGAAGAGGGTTTTATTTTATGAAATTTTGTTTAAATTTTTAATCCTAATATGTGGAATCCTAATATGTGTTGTTATAGGGAACTCCCAGGGAGGAAACTAATGCTACCAAAACAGAACAGAAACCCTCGTATACATTATAGTATTAAGAGAGTAAATGATTAGGTAACATTACACAGATATTATGTGTCTCAGAGGAAAAAGCTGAACCTTGGTCTTCCTGAATCTGAGTTTGGCCCTCTACCCACTATTCCAGACCACCACATTCATGTTGTCTTTAAATTTGATTGAAATGTCTGGGTCATGTGACCAAACAAGTTGGTGGACTAGGTATTTTCTCCAGTTCTCATATTTCTCAAACCTATCCAAAAGAGAAATCATTTACAAGAGATAAAGCAATTTCATTTTCAAATAAAATTAAAACCTAAAGAAATAACAATTGAAAAAATAGTAAGCCCTAAGCCCTAATGTACTGGGTTCAGCATCTCCACCACAATCCATCATCAGTGCTGCCCAAGACTAATCACAGGGTTTGCAAATGAATTCAAATATACCCCCTGTATCTTTCCAATGCCAAGAAAACTAAAAGACAGAAACTTGTTGTGGCTGGGACTTCCTTCTGAAATGAGCAGGAAAGAAAATTCATGCTCATTTATTCAGATATAAATAAGTCAGTAGCAACTAGAAAAACTCAGCAGAGGAAAAAGATTGAGGGGAACATTTGATATTCCTAAATCAATTCAAAGATTAACAATGAAAGATAAATTCTTGATTTCTCAGAAGAAGATGGAAAAGAACAGGAAGAGAAGGAAAATGGACAAAGAAGAAAAGAGAGATTGAAATATAGGGAAACAAAGGGAGCAATCTTGTTTCAGAACTGAGAAAGAGTACCACTGATAAAAGTTCTTTTTTTAAATTTATTTAAGGTAAAGGGGTTAAGTGACTTGACCAAGGTCACACAGATAGACATTCATTAAGTGTCTGGGGCCAAATTTGAACTCAGATCCTCCTGACTCCAGGACCAGTACTTTATCCACTGTGCCACCTAGCTGCCCTGATAAATGTTCTTAAGGGAGAAAATATTCTATAAAGAGAGATGAGGACTTTACAGTGGATATAATCTGTAGGAATTTTTTATTTAAAGAGCCCACTTATCCTGCATCAGGAGAAAAAAAAAATCAGAGCTGAAGAGGAGAAAGGGGAGCAACTGACATACAGAAGAGTTGAAGATTTCATGGTAAATAAGTAGGGCGGGAGAAATGACCAAGGAAATAAGAATGACAAAATCAGTGACATAGGAAAATTTCTATCAAAAGACAATATCCATTCTATCATTTTCAGGAATAGGTATTTCTAAGAGTGAGATGCAATGAAAAAAGGGGGACCAGGGATCAAGATCTTCAAGGCAATAACATAAAAACTATATAGAAGAAACAATTCAAAATAGGCACTCTAAAAATTTTACTTCCATGAGGAATTACATAAACTAAATAACTACAAAAATATAAAGATCACAATTAATACTTATTTTTAAAATGATCAAGAATAGATAAAAATATAAAATAAATAATGAATGGAAGAAATATTTTAAAAGGCACAGAAAATTAAGTTTTAAAAACTAATGAACCAAACAAGTTGAAGGGGAAGGAAAATAAGAGGAATTTTACTTGGTTTCTTAACTGAAAAAGGAAAAAAAAACAGAAGTGAAATAAATAAATAGGCAAATACTAGAAAGCAGGTACTATTGGTTTAAGTCAAACTCCAAAACAAAAGGAAATGAGTAACAAAAGGGAAAGGGCAGGACTGAAGAACAAGGTAAAGAAAACCAATCAGAATAAGGTTGTTTTAATGTAGATTAAGTTAAAATAGCTTAAGGTACTTAGTATTATTTTTACAGAGGAAGACGGTAGAGGGATTCTAATTTGAAAAAAATTATATTAAAGACAAATGGAAGAAAAACTTTAATCTAGATCTACTCATTTTCAATATAAATGGAATTATCAACCAAAAATTAAAAAGTGAGATTGGATAGAAAAAAATACAATCTTTGTTTACAAGATATTACACATTTTGAAAAAAACAAAGATATGTATAAATATATACAGAAAAAGATACATATAGAAGATATATACAGAAAAAAAATGAAGTGCTGGCTTGACTCCAGCACTCACTCCCTATGTAACTCTACATAACTTACTTTATCAATCTGAGTTTCCTCATTTTGAAAATGAGGGGAATAGAGATCTATGACTTCTAAAGTTTCTCCTCTTAATATAAAGTTTTCTTCTGTGTCAAATAAGGAAATAAGACAACATAATATGACATCAAAACCCTTTCTAGGTCTAAATAAATAAAAAAACTTCAATATTTCCATAAGCTAATATGATTTATGATGAGCAATAAAAAGAAAAGTACTTTTCATGGACCAGGACACTGACACTTTAATTCTCTCATTGGGTTCCAAGTCCATAGGGTTGACTGATATTACCAGTTCTACTCTTTAGCTCCTGCTTTAATGAGGTTTTTTCCTCTGTCCCTTTCCTTTTCTTTCCATTATTTTGTAAACAAAAGTTAACTTTATCAGAAATTGCTAATAATTGTTTTCACAATCATATCCATTTGCTGTGATTCCACTGTTCTTCACATTCATTTGCTCATTTGGGTTTGTATTGTGAACCCAGCTTGAAAAAAAAAAAGTGTTCCTCCAGCAATTACAGTGACCTTGCAATTAAATTTCTCATTGTGTCTAAATTTTATTTTATTTGTCTATGTGCCATGAACCACCTGAGGAAAGTAATATTTCTGTATTCAGCACTTTGAGTATGAAGACTTCAACTATTTTATTTATCATTTACCATTACTATAACTGACATTGCAATAAACTCTTTTGGAGATAAGATCCCAGAAAACAGATTTTGTTATAAATGGGGATTCTTTCATTTCTTCAAAGTTCTGAATTTTGAATTCTATTTTTCATCCCACAGGATTATTGAAGTCTCTGATTCTTGGTACAAACATAACAGCATGCACCCATGTAATATGTAGGAAGCAAGTTGTTATAGAGCAGGTTGTTTATAGAGTTCTGACTGTCAAGTCAGAAAATCTGAGTTCTATCATTGTCTTAGACAAGCCCATGCCCCACAACTTTTTCATCTCTCAAATTAGGATATTAAACCGATGCCACTGACCTCATGAGATAATGGTTTTGAGTACTATGAAAATCATAAAATCATAAACAAGCTAAGGTAGTATTATTATTTAATTAGTATATAATGAAAATAATCTTCACAAAATTGCATGACCTAGAATGTCAGTCTTTTAGAAATGGTCATTTTAGAGACATGTTTGTCACCCTTCCCTGGCCTCCTCATCCCACTGTCTCCCTCCATATCCATATGTGCTCATCTTTCAAAGAAACAATTGCAAGAAAATTAAATTCTTCATTTTCATTTTTCAGTATTTCTCATTTTGATAACTTAAAGAGTAAGAGCTGCTCACATATACTGGCAATGTGACTGAACAGAATAGTGAGCCTATCAGAATTTCAACCTACTCTCTAAGACTATAAATGAATTACTTAAAGAGTGGGCATCTCTATCAGTGGAGGGAGTTTTTCCAGGAAAATGAAATCATATTGGTCCAGAGAAAAATAAAAAGTAAAATTATTTTAATAAAGACAAGTCAAGTTTTTATTGTATATTATGTACATATGTAGTACTATTCATGAATACACAACATACATATATATATACCCATATACATACTCACACATATGCAAATGACATGCACATATTTATATAGATAATTTTCACCTATACATAAATAGGTCCATGCATGCAATCACACATTTAGACAAAATACTAATACTATGATACATTTAATACATGAGAGGCAGCTAAGTGACTCAGTGGATAGAACAGTGGGTCTAGAGTCAGGAAGACATGAGTTCAAACCATGCCTCTGACTTTTACTAGCTGTATGACCCTAGGCAACTTAAGTTGTGTTTAACTTAATCTACAAGTGAAACAGCAAACTACTCCAGAATCTTAGTTAAGAAAACCACATGGACAGAATTGGCAGGCTGTGATACATAGATTCATGAAGAGTCAGAAGTGACTGAAGGACCAACAACAAATACTTTTAATGTGTGACAGGAATTATAGTATAAAGTAGATAGAGCTGAGTAAGACCTCAGTTTAAATCTCACCTGTGATACACATACTGACTGACCTTTAACAAATAATTGAATCTCTCAATAATTTAGGTAGTTTTCTAATCAATATTGATACAGAGAGTTGACTAACCTGGGAATTCTCTATCCTAATGTACAAATTATTTTTGGATGCCGTTTACATACCCTAAACTTCTCATCCAACTTTATGTCTATCTTAAGCACAAATACAGGTACACACATTTGCATTAACCCACCTATATTCTTTTAAAATATATACACATTACAATAGAAAGTTCTTTTTGGCAGATCATAGACTTCCATAATTCTGTAGATCCTAGTAATGCTTTAGTGTCAACAACCCAGCGCTTTGTGCCATCTATCCCACTTCCATGGCTTTCCATTTAATTCTACTTTTCCATCTTCAGCTACATTGTTGCTAATTCTATATATGTATGTGTGTGTAAACCTGTGTGTGTGTGTGTGTGTGTATATGTATAAATATAACTATATATATATATATATATATATATATATATATATATAAGCTTCTCACACTTTAGAGTAAATTCCTGCTTCAGAGTCTAGTACCGTGTTTTGATAGTCAATCTGGCTATGATGGATCAAGTTGACTATTAACTTCAATCTCAATCTCACAACAATTCACAGAGTAGAAGTCATTCAATATTTTCCCCCAGAATTCATATAATCTAATTTAAATTCACATACTCAATTCACTAGTTTGATTGATTTCTTTTTTAAATATTAAGTTGTCAAGGATAAGAACTGGACCTATGATTTTATTAACATAAGAAACTCCCAGAAGAAAAAATTGCCTTTACCAAAAGCATACTGGCAACCTCTCTGCAATTATTCTTGGAGTGCTGCCTGGAGCACTTAAGAACTAAGTACCCTACCCAGGATCTTACAACAAAAAAGACTTTCTGGAAAGCAAACCACGTTTCTTTCCTTTCTAGCAAAAGTTAGAGAGAAAATAATCTCCAATTTTGGCTTGTAAACAAGTAGAGAATTATGGCTATGATGCTGTTCTGGGACCTGAACATACATGGTAGCTGAACATTCTGGAAGACATATTTGATCCCTCTGATTTCAGACATTTCCTCCCATTATCATCTAGTGTCCAGGCATTTCCTGGAGTTCAGCTTAAATCATCAGAAAGCAACAATTATTTGACTCCAAGAGTTGCTTTGTAGGAATGACCTTAAGTATTGTCAGCTAGAAAAATATTAGGAAAGGCCAGATGTTGAGAGCATCCAACATCAGAGAAGGTTGAGTCTCATTAAAGAGGTTTGCTACCCTATAGTTTGCTTCTTTTTCAATCCATTGAGGCTGCAATGTTCCAAGGATAGTATGTTCTAAGGAAATGGCCCAAGAAATATATTTACTCAAAATGCTCATTAGTCTCATAAAAGCTCTATGACTAGAATGAAATAGGCAGAACATAAAGAATAATACTCACAGTGACTACAACAATGTAAATTAAAAGATTACTGAAAGGTATTCCAACTCCAAGCAATTTAAAAAACAATCATGGTCACAGTGAATTAATTATTTCCACTAAGTAGAAAGATGGGGACCTACTCAAGTAGAATGTTGAATAAGTTGAAATATGACAATTGAATAAATTGAAACATGACAATGATTGGTTGCTTATGCTTAACAATTTTTCTTTTGTTACAAGAGATGGTTCAGTTTGCCATGGCATAGTAGTATAGAAATACACTATGAAAACAAAAATAATTTTTAACAGAAAATAATCAAATGTGCTTATTAGCAAAGATAGAAGATACTAGGACTTCTTTCTATACAAGCACGAAAAGTATGCAAAAAATGTAGATAACTATTGAGAATATTGTCTGTCCTGGTAGGAATCAGGCAGCAAGTCACAAGATATAAATGTTTTCTGACTATCCCCCCCTTGCACTTGCTGATCATTGGACCAGGAGAACAGAAAGTACAACCAACTTTTGACTGTTCAAGAGTTGATTACCCAACTATGGACTGTCTTGGTCATTTATGTACTTTTTTTTCCTCTCTTAGATGCCTCTTTTCTTAACATTTCACTGTCTCTTTCCCCTTAATAGAGAAAACAGAGAAAGGAAGAGAAGGCAGCTCAAGTCACAGAACTAATATCAGTAACTTAATCTTTGGCTACAGTTTTCCAATATACAAGCTCTAATAAATGCCCCCAAGATAACCAAAATTGTCTTGAAAATAATTTCTTTTTTTTCCTAGTGGCAATGTTTAAGTGAATTGCTAAGAAGCCATTTTTAAAAGTCATTCTCATGGCCTCAAATGTAGGCTTTATCCAGTTTCGATCTCAACTAGGAAAGTTGCCCTACTCTTTAAAACTCGTGGTCAGGGTGAGACTTATTGAACACTGAATTTCCCCAATAGATCATTATTAAAATGGTTGCAACTTGTATTGGGGTAATTCTGATTCATAATGAGCCTGTAACCTGACTTTAACCCTCCAATCTACACTCGTGCTCAGTTAACTCTCCAACTGGAGTTGTTCCTAGGTCATTGTCAAATGACCTTTGGATTTCTTTCAGTCCAATCCCTGCTTAGTAACAAAGGGCTAAATATGAATTTTTGTTCATAAAAATAGTGAGTAAATGATTATAAATATGAGACTGTTTCTCATTGAAGGAGAAATGGAAAAAATGTCTTACGTGAAACAAGAACCTTTCCGTAGAAACAGACTCCAAATTAAAGCCAGAACAGAGAAATAAAGGCAGTCTTTGGCAGTGTTTTACCAAAGCATGACAAGCCTTGGTCTGTGGAAGGTGAGATTGGTTTAAGGATTGACAGGACCTGACCATGGCACTGTTTGTGCCCAGTCTAACCCAACTTCACCTTTTGATTGCCCTTCCCTTTCTTAAGAGAGAGATCCCTGTCCAATCATGGAGGAACTATTGTGATATATACACTGAGGAAGGTTAACCAATATGGATGCTATACAGTTTGTAGAGAAGAAGTAACTAAAAAAAATCATACCTTCCAAGCAGAAGATAATGAAAAAGTTTTGAAAAGGGACAATAACATATTAAAACATCAGAATTTAATAAGAATAAGAATTAAGTACCTACCATGTGACAGATACTATATTAGGAGTTTTGGATACAAATGTAAAAGTGAAACAGTCTGTAGCCTCAGGAAGCTTACTATCAAGCTTAGAAGGACAACATGTACCACATAGATAATTTTATATACATAATACATACATACATACATACATATATATATATATATATAATAGGTATATATAAATTTAAGGGGTGAAAGTGCTAGAAGTTGCAGGAATCAGGAAAACAATTATATAAAAGGCCTTGAAGGAAACAAGAGATTCTAAAAAGCAGAGAAGAGGTAATGAAATGGAACTAAGGCCAGAGAGAGGAGATATCAAGTACCATGTAGGAGAAAGATAAATTTGGCTTATCACATATATGCAGGGAAATTTATGTACTGAGTTTGGAGAGGTAGTTTAGAAATAGGTTGTGAAGGACTTTAAGTGTGAAATAAAGGAGTAGATATTTGCTCCAGGAAACGAAGAGGAGTCAGTGGAGTTTATTGAATAGAAGGACAAAGTAGAATCTGACTTTAGGGGAAATTATTCTGGCAATTTTGTGAAGGTTGGATTGAAGAAAAGAGGCTTTAGACAGAAAAAATAATTAGTAGGCAATTACAATAGGACAAATGAGCAGTGATAAAATCCTGAATTTGGGCCATGGTTGTACAAGTATAGAGAGAGAAAAAAATGGATGCAAGGGAGTTTAGGGAGCTAGAAATGATAAGAGCTGGACAATTGATTAACTATGTTGGGCAAATGAAATTGACTGTCTAAAATAATACTAAGTTACAAATCTCAAAAACTGTAAGAATAGTAGTGCCCTCAACAAAAATAGGGAGATTTGGAAAAGGGAATATATTTAAGGAAGAAAGTTCTTTCAAATATACTGAATTTGAAATGACTACAGAATATCTAGCATCTTGTTTAAAATATTCAATATGCAGCTCATGGAAAGGGAATGTATCTCAGGAGAGAGATTAGGAATATATGTATGTAGCATTTGAGTTGGATTTTAAAGAATGAATGATAATTTAATAGTCAGAGAGGGATCATTAAAGACCTGGGGAACAGAATGAGATGGTACAGTGAGGCAGGGGAGGGCATGGTTTATTCTGTTTGACTGAGTCATGGTTTCTCCTATATAGTGTCAAAATAACTGATTCCTATTAGAGATGTGAATAACAATTAAAGGTAACCAATCCACCTCAAAACTTTCTAGTCTACTTTTTTCTTGGTAAACAAATATTTATTTACTCCTATTTCCAGTTCAAAAAATATTAATGTAATTCTTCATGAAAGGAACTGAGAGTCAGTGACCAAGTCCATACTGTCCTTGATCAGTTTCAAGCATATGAATGAAGGGGGGGAAAAGATTTTCAGAACTAAAGTAGTCCTTTCTTTTCTTTCTCTTTTTTTCTTTTAGCAACTGGAGTTATTGACAGCAATGAAAAGTGAAAGTGACATTTGACTTTTCTGTAGTAGCTGGATAAATTCATTTCAACTTTGATCAGAGGATCGCAGAATATTAGACTTGGAAGAAACCCCATAGTCCATGTAGTTACTGGCAAGAAAACCTCAAGGGAATGAGATCTTTTCTTTCCTGCAAACTAGCAGGTTGTGGTGGTAGGGAATAATATTTAAAAAAGATATACATAAATGTCTATATATATATATATATATATATATATATATGTATATATATGTGTGTGTGTGTATATATATGCACATTTGAGATTCCTACCTGAAATTTATAAGAAATCAAAAATGAAAATAAAATGGGGCAAAAGAGGTAAAGTGAGGAAGAGGTAAGCTGTCATTCTATCCTGAGAAAGAAGTGTTGCTTTAATAAAATAAATTCCAAGGAGAAGTCCAAAGATCCCTTTCTTTAGAAAAAAAATTGTGAAAAAAAACTATCCTTAGGATCATAGAATCAATCTGAGTTGGAAGGACCTTATAGATGCTCTTGCTCGACTCCTTCATTTTACAGAGGCAAGAACTGAGAGGGGAAGTAATTTCCTTCAGACCACACAAGTACAAAATAGTAGAATCAGGGTTTGAATCCTCAACCTATAACTTTAAATTTAGTGTACTTTTCAATTACAAGTAGATAAATTAAGATGGTTATTCATTTTTTAAAGAGGTTACCATGTGATTTCTTTCTTTAGAAATGGTTGCCTTTAAAGTCCACTTTGACTTCACAAGCCCAGTTTAAATATATATATATATATATATATATATATATATATACATATGTATATATATGTATGTATACATATATATAATACTTCAGAAATGCACATACCATGAAAAACAATGCATGCTTGTACACAATTTTGTAGATCTACATATTTCTAATTTGAAATTTAAAAAACTGGATTTTTTTTCTCTATATTCATCCTATTTATAAAGGAGGTGGTTCAGATGAATTAAAGATGGTGACAGTGAAGTGTTAGTTATTTCATGAATCATTATTTTATCAAATCATTAATCTAGTTCAGTAAGTGGCAGATCAAAGGATTCAGAGTTGGAACAGGTCTTGTCTACACTATCACTTCCCAAAGGAGGAAACAGGTCCAGTTTGACTAATTCAGAGAGATAGAAAAGCATCCAGATAAGAATCCAGGACCTACTCCAACAAATGTAATTTTCTTGCCATTGTAGCATGTGATTCTCAATATGACCTTCAAGGACTTTTCATTCACCTGACAAGAATTAGTACCACGATTACTTTCACCAGAAAATGAAGCATTTCTCTTCTTTTTCCTCTCTACATTTAATACAGTCATCTTGACTAGAATGTCCTAGAAAAGCTATGGGTTTGCATTCCTGCCCTGGATGAATGAATCTATACAGTCCAGTGTTAAACACCACCGATTTCTCTTTATTTTACTAGAATGATTACAGGAAGTTATCTATGCAATGCAAGGATTTTGTGGTGGGTGTGCTGGACCTCTGCAGGGACACAGAAGAAGTGGAGGCAATTTTAAATGGCGATGTGAACATTCAAGTCTGGGCCGATCATCACCGTCCAAGTCTCAGCCGAATCAAGCTTGCCATTAAGTACGAGGTTAAAAAGGTAAGTCTCCTCACCCTCCAGACTCATCCATTCATGGGATTTTTATCATCATTTCAGTAGTGTTATTAATATGTTGCATGCCATTTATCCTTTACTCTTCGAGGCAATTGTTTAGATATTAAGAAACCCAATTTTGATAAGAAGGATTGTTAAATGCTACTTGCAGACCTTGTATAGCCTTTAACTCACCAGGTAGAGCTGAAACATGTCACCCATTAGAAGGGCCATTAAAATGCAAGACATGAGAGGATGACTTCTTGATTGCTAATATGTCAAGAAAAATCATTCTGATTGATTGATTAGTTTACAGTAGGTCAAGGTCCCAGATCACTTGGGAAATACAAGACTACCAGCAAGATTCAGAAAAGGATTCAAAAGCAAGAGGTGGCAATCTTTCTACTCCTCCTCAACACATTAAGAAGAACATTGATAGCCTGGAAAATTCCCAACAGAGGGCAACTAGGATAGACAAAGAGGCCTGATATGAGACTTAATTGAAGGAACTGCAGATTTACAGCCTGGAGAAGAGAAGGCTTAAGGAGTAGAGGAAGTATGGTAGGTAGTTATAGGCAGTGTGATAGCTGTCCTAAAATATCAAAGACTTATCTGAGAAAGAGGAATTAGTCTAGTTCTTTTTGACCACAGATGGTAAACCTTGGAGTAGTAGGTAGAATGGAAGAGAGACTGACAAAGCTTATACTTAAAGATAAATTGCCAAAACATTTGGGCTGTCCAAAAGTGCAGTGGGCTGCTGTTCAGATGGTAGTGGGTTACCTCTCAAGGGAAGTTCAACAATTGACTGGATGATTATTTGTTGGGTGTGATATAAAGGGAATCTTTTAGGGGCTATTGATTGAACTAGATAGCTTCCATTTCCTTCAGACTCTAAGATTGTTCTGTTCATTTCTCAGTTCATCACTAGGAAAATTAAAATGAATGTTTTGGTGAATCAAGTAAATATTCTTTAAATTTCAATAAACAAATCCAATATTTATTGTAGATTTACAAAAGCAAGGTAAAGGGATGAAGTCAATAGATGGAGGTACTTTAAGTCAGGAAGATTTGGGTTAAAGTCCAGATTTTGGAACCAAATGACTGTATGATCATGGACAAGTGACCTAATCACTCTAAGCCATAATTTTCTCATCTGAAAACTAGCATCTACCTTATAGGATTGTTATGAGGTTCAAATGAGATGACATGTGTAAAGTACTTTGCAGAATTTTAAAATGCTAGTGATAGTTGTTGTTATTATTTTATTATTTTTTAGGGTTTTTTGCAAGGTAATGGGGTTAAGTGGTTTGCCCAAGGCCACACAGCTAGGTAATTATTAAACCTCTGAGACTGGATTTGAACTCAGGTACTCCTGGCTCCAGGGCCAGTGCTCTATCCACTGCACCATCTAGCTGCCCCCTAATTTTATTATTTTTAATCATTACTATTATACTTTGATTTACCTGTGAACATTTCTACAATGATACCATGAATCTAGATTAAACCTTAAAGTGTTATCAATTAAGAGAACTGGACATATTTAACCTGGAGGTTAAAAAAAAAAGACTTGGGGGTAAATGAAATTATAACATCTCAACCACATGAAGGAGAGATTAGATTTGTTTATTCCCCCAGAAGACAAAACAAGGAGTAAAATGTAGAAATTGTAAAGTAGCCATATGAGTCTAATGTCAGGAAAACCTTTTTAATGATTAGAGCTATCCAAAAATAGAATGAGTGACCTAGAGCAATGGCAAATGTCCCTCACTCTGAGTCTTCTTGTGGAATAGGATATAATGAAGAATCCGTTTGTGCATATGTTGGGCTAACTAGTCACATAGTTTTCAGATTCTTTGAATGTGTTCTCTCATTTAGATGACTATCTATAGGGGCAGTTAGGTGGTGCAGTAGATAGAGCACTTACCTTGGGAGGACAAGAGAACAGGGAGTTCAAATCCAACCTCAGATACAGCGTTTAAGTGTATGAACTTGGGCAAGTCACTTTATTCTGATTGCCTCACATTCAGACTTTCCAATCTGGCCACCAGACCCAGATGGTTCTGGAGGACAAAATGAAGATGGTGACTTCGCACAGCATCCCCTCACTAAAATATTATTCATGTGCTTATCATGGCATCACCTTCCTAATGTCATGATTATCTTTGAGAACAAAGGACAAACATCACTAAATCACTGAATGTTAGTTTTATATATGAAAGGGACTTCATCTCAATGCGGAGTAAAGCATGCTATGTCACCTTTTAAAACTTCTTTCCTGGGGTTTTTTTCCTCATGTTTTTCCCCCCTAAGTTATAATTCCTCTTTCAGAACATGGCTAATTATGGAAATATGTAAAACATGACTGTACAACTTCTACCAAATTGTTCATCACAATGGGGAAGGGAGAGCAAAAGGAGAGGGGTAGAAAAATTGTTGTAAACTACCTTTGCATGTAATTAGAAAATTTTTTTATTTAAAAAAAAGGGCACTTCATAGACCCTTCTAGACCTATCTAGATCAACTCCCTCATTTTGCAGATTAGAAAACAGGTCAAAGATCACACATAGGTGGTAAAAGAGGTGGGATATAAACCCAGGACATCTAATCTCTGAGTTAGCCTAATACTTTCCTCTAAACCACATCAAAGAAATGATTAAAACTTTATGTCTCCTTTCAGATGTTTGTCACAACCTAAGCTAATGTCAGCAAAGACTGGAAAGATATTTAAGATGTGCAGCCAACCCATTCTAATCCTTTCTTGCTATTTTGTTTATCTTAAGTAAACTATCTTTGGTAAAGAAATGTGTCAGCTGAAACCATCAAGGGAGATTTCCTATGCTAAATACATTTTTCAGTACTTTTCCTTCTTGTTACAATTAAAAATTCTACGCATTAGCTTGTTTTATAGGTCTCAGGGCTTGAGCTCCAAGAGGGTTTTCAAAAAATTAGCTGAGTTAAAGGAAAATAGGACACCCGAGGCTAGGCCTAGGAAGCTTAGATTCAGAAGGGTGTTTTTTTCTTTTTATGATTTTGGTTTTTAAATCAGTGCCAATGTTTAATTCTATTTTTTGGCTCTTTAATCATTCATTTTTCATTTTAATCCTAGCCACAAGGGTTCACTGAGGCTTCTTCCCCATTTCACAGCAGTCATTTTCTCAAGCTTCCAGATTTGCCTCATTGAAGTACAAACATGCCTTAGTGAGTCAAGTCGAGATGAATATATACATATACATATATATATATATATATATATATGTATATAGGTATACAGGTATTATATAAACTATAAAGTATCTCCTTTTCTCCTCGTCAGATATCAAATGACCTATATCTCTGCCAACTAACACATGATGAAATTAAACCACTACAGGGCAAAAGGGGGGAAAAAGCCTTATGAAACCCCAGGTAACTCTTATCTGAAGAAGGATCATAAATATTCAAAATAAATTACCAGACTTTGTGGTTTACAGAACTTCCCCTAATGAGAATGGGATTAGAATGTCCTCTAAGTTTTCTTCCTAGCTTTCTAAGATAATGTTATTCAATAATTCCTTGTAAATTACAAGAAAGTAAGCACATTGACATCATTCATTTCAATTAAATTAAATTCAACAAGAATCTATTAAGCACACTTCTTATATATCCAGTCTTAAACTTAATGCTGGGGGACGCGAAGATAAACCTGAAGCTGTCTCTGCCCTCAAAGACCTTATACTTTACTTAAGGGAATCAAAATGGAACTAGAGAAATAAATATAAGAGTTGTGACATAAAATAGTTTATAAAAAGAGAAGTACTATCAGGGGATTTGGAAAAGCCTCATGTTAAGACATAACACTTAAGTTTCTCCTTGAAGGAAGGAGGAAGAGCTTTCTAGACTGTACAAAACAACTAGGCAAAGAAATTAAATATTATGAATAGAGAACAGCAAGAAGGCTGATTTGACTGAAATATAGAATGAGTAAAGGAAAGGAATGAGAAATAAGCCTGAAGAAATAGTTTGGAGGCCAGATGGTAAAGGGTTTTGAAAGCCAAACAAAGCAGTTTGTGTTTATTCTTAGAGACTGGTCAAACCCTTTCTTGGAATATTATTCTGATAGCCTCTATGAAGGATGGATTAGTTGGACATGTAATGAAGTACTATAGTTCAAGTGAGAAGTCGTGAGGACCTAAAGGAGCTGCAATGATTCTATGCATAAAGAGAGGGAGACAAGCAGAGAGATTTTATAGAGGATATTGACAAGATGACAACTGAATTTGCTTAGAGACTGAGGGAGAATAAAGAATCAGGAATGATTCTGACATTGTGAAAACTATCTCCTTTGTATACTTGCCAAATCTTGCCTGACTTTAATTTATGCTATCAAGAATTACTAGGTAAAAATGTCCAGGGGAAAAATTGTAATCATTCTTTGCCTTTTGCTATTTTTTTTTTCGATTCCATGTCTATTTCTCATCTTTCAATTAGATTTAACATACATTCATTAAGTGGCTACTGTTGGATACAAGGCACTCTGCTAGCTATCTATGAGAAGTGCAAAGGTAAAAGCAGTTTCTGCCTTCAAGGAGCTTACATACTTCTAGAGAGGAAGACATGTAAACAGAGAAGTATAAAGAGATAATAAAAGAGGAGGGAGAGATAAGACTTACAAATGAATCATAAAGGTGAACCCTGAGATGAACCTTATTGGAAAGCTAAAGATTTTAAGAAGTGAAGGTAGAAAGGGATTGAATTTTGATTAGCACAACTTTAATCTAATTATTGGCCAGGGGAAATATGACAGTCAAAATTTGGGTGAATGAAAGGACAGAGAGATATGTGATTTTGTCTTTGAAGTAGCATACAGACCATCTGGGCAGAAAGAAGTAAGATGAGCAGTTTGGGGAATAGATCACAAGCCTGGCACAGAAGCATGGTGTAGTAATGATGAGTGGACTTCAGTTATCTAAGTTATCCAAACATCTGCTAGATCTCTCTGTCTCTCTTTCTGTCTCTGTCTCTGCCTCTGACTGTCATTTCTGTCTGTCTGTATCTCTATCTCTGTGTCTCTGTCTTACTTTCTCTCTCTCTCTCTCAAAATAGCTAGTAACTTCCTAACTTGATTGTCTGATAATTTCAATTTCAACCTTCAAAAGGTAGAGGAAACAGAAAGGGAAAATTATAATTTCTATTCTGATTAAGATTTACCCTGATAGCCATGAGTTGGTGTCTAGGACAGAGATGATGGGAATTTGGGAGGTTTCAGAGTGGAAGTGGGGAGAAAATAGGACCACTCCAACATAGAGGTTATGATATAGGAGAGAAAAACTGAGCATAGTATATCATGCAATTTTGAGAAAGCAGATTTCAATGAGTTCAAAAGAAAAATAGGTAGAAATCCTACAGACCAAAATTCTTCAAGGGAAGTGAACTTAGAGGAAGAAATGATACTTAAAGAATCATATTTTAAAGACACAAAAGGAAACAATTCCAATGAAAAGGAAAAAAATGTGATATGTATACACTAGGGACATTCCAGACAACTCAAAATTTTAAAAAGAAATATAAAGATGGAAATGAGTCCAGGAAAGAAAAGACAGATATAAGAATATGACACAGCCTTATAAAGATATTGTCAATAATTCTAAAGACCAAAATGACCTGGTGTTAACAAGGAAACTTGAGGATAACCAAAAAGAAACTTTTTCATGTGAAATTGTAGGAAACAATAGGATTATATAAGGGATAGTGCTTCTTCTTAGGATGAATATTATGATATATAGAGAGAGGGCATTTTTACACTAGGAATAGCAAAAGAGAAATGACTAAGATCAAATCAATATTTAAGATAGTAAGGAAATAATAAGAGACCACTTTAGCTGTCCTTGATGAATTCAAGGGCCCTGCCCATCTTAAAGTTCAGAAAAAATGGACAGATGAGTCATGTTAGTGGTATTCAAAAACCATGGAAAATGTGAGAATGACTATTAGATTAGAGAAAGCCAAATTCTTTCTCATTTTTCAAAAGCAGGAAGATAATAGAGTTCAAAATCTACAGATCAATGTTTGACTTCAATTGAGATAGCTGGCAAATATCTAGAGTCAGTCATTTTTGCGGCAGCAGGATGGAGCAATAGATAGAGTGGAGTCAAGAAATACTCATCTTTGTAATTTCAAATCTGGCTTCAGACACTTTAGCTGTGTGACCATGGACAAGTCATTAAACCCTAATTGTTTCAGTTTTCTCATCTATAAAATAAGTTAGAGAAGGAGACAAAAAACTACTTAAATATATTTGTCAAGAAAACCCCATTTGAGGGGTAAAGAAGAGTCAGATGCAACTGAAAAATGACAACTGGAACTTCATTAACTTTTTGAAAGGATTTTAAAATCAGTTTATCAGAAGGAAGAGTGTAATTTGACTAGATTTTAACACAGTTTTTAATATAATATTTCATACTATGTTTGTGGAGAAGATAGAAAGATGTGATTTAGATAACACAACCAGATGTGTGCAAAAGAGTTTCATTCAAAGAGTAATTACTTCCCTGTCAAGGTGGCGGTAATTTCCAATGGAACACCTTGGGATGTATACCTAGGCCTATGCTATTTAACATGTTCATCAATGAGTTAAATAAAGGCTTAATAAATTTGTGAAAGAAAAAACTTGGAGTACTTGATAACAACAGTTAGATGACAGAATGAGAATGCAAAAAGATCTTGACTGGCCTGAGCATTGAGCTGAATTAATTAAAGGTGATATTCAAGATGGATAAAGATAAAGTCTTTTTTACTTCAGTTAAAATCAATTTCACAAATATAAGATGATTGGGACATTGTGGGTGTTGGGGTGGGGAATCGTTCTATAAAGGGTCTGAGGGTTGTAAAGGACTTAAAGCTCAATCTGAACTGGGACAACTAGTTAGCATGGTGAAGAGAGTGCCAGATGTGAAGTCAGGAAGACTTATTTCCTGAGTTCAAATCTGGCCTCGGGCACTTACTAACTTTGTCTCCTTGGTAGGTCACTTAACCCTGTTTGCTTTAGTTTCCTCATCTGTAAATGAGATAGAGAAGGAAATGGTTCACCACTCCAGTATCTTTGGCAAGAGAATTACTAATGATGTCACAAAGAATTAGACATAACTGAAAAAAAAACTGAAATATGAGTTAGAAGTGTGATTTTTGACTGACATCAGGAAAATAACAAAATAAGACTATCCCAGTTCCTTCAAAAATTCTCATTTCTGTCATTCTTTTGGATTGGCTTGGTCCCTTCTTTACCAAGGACTTGCTAAATGACACTGCATTGAAAAATTTGCAACTTCTATATCCCAGTAAGATTTTCTTGGGTCTATGTATCTATTTTCTGGGCCACAAGTCCAGGTATTAAAAAAGAATTTACCAATCATTGTAAAATATAATATTTTACTTCTTTGCAGAAATTTCTAGTAGAAAACTTGGGTCTGTTTTATGCAGTATATATAGTTGAGATGTTACTCTTTGGGAGTATGGCAAAAAAAAAAGATTTGTCATCAGAGGAAAAAATAAAGTGGAATCTATTATGAAATGCTAGCATCAGCCAGAACTATCATCCAGTAGACTAAACCAATTATGTCAGGTATTTCCTTTATGGAGATATATTGGAAGAGTGTGGAGGGAGAGAAAAGATTTGACCTGAATTATTAACCTCCATAACAACAAGTTATGATATAAAAAAGTGTTGTTTTATTTTATTCCTTTATTAGGATTTTTTAAATGATGGGGATGTAAAAAAGATATGAATAAAAGTTAAATGACAGGTTTTTAACAATTGTTAAAGTCCATAGACAAAAATTATAAGACCATAGCTCATACTTCTATCTAGTACTAAATGGGAATAATAGATCTGTGATTTCATTAATCTCAGAAACTCCCAGGTGAGGAAAATCACTCTACCAAAATAGACATTTGATTCCCTTATCATCCCTAGACACTAGAAACTCTTGATGTTGCTACTGTTATTGCTGCTGCCAGTTCTAAAGCCCACAGACAATACCATTTTTGTTGCACTGTGCTCCCATCCAGTCTCAATCTATTGTCTACTGACCTCTCTCAATGGAGTTTACAATGAAGTAGGACATGATAATAGCCATATAGCTAAGCTATATAGCCATAGTCAGATCACATAATCTTTCAGAGTCTTCATTTCATCATATTTAAAATAAGAATAAAACTTGCAGAATTTTCCTTCCAGAGTTATTAGGAAGAAAACATTTTATAAGCCTTAATTCATTAGCTACACGTGAATTGATGCTTTAGTTTTCCCTATCTTGGGGATTGAGACAATGAGAACTGAGCACAATTCAAGAAAAGAGACCAAGAAACAGAAAGAAAGATATGATTTGCCTGACAAATAAGTGAACAGAATTGAAAATGAACAATTTGCCTTTTTCTATCCAGAGACAAAAAGGATGTTAAAAAAAATATGGTTTCCCCCTAAGGGATAATGACTAACTCCAGTAATTAAGATGAATACAAAATATGTTTTTCCAACTAGTAATTTCTGTGCTAATTGATCACATTTGGATTCAAAACTCTAACAAGCATTTGACTGTTCATATATTATTATGTTCTATAGCCTGGTGATGCTTTTATTAACATTTCTTTGCCTAAGGTCACTTGCAAGTAAATGTTTCTTGATGGAAGTATAATCATGGGTGGCCTCTTATGGGAACAGTTTTATATCTGTACCTAATGATTTATTCCATACCCCTATGAGTATAAAATGGGCAATTGATGGGCAGTGAACTGCATATCTTTTATTCAAAGGCAGCTTTGCTAAGTTCCCAGAGAATTATCACCATGTTGACAACCTGATGAATTTTTCAGGTGCAGCAACTAATGAAACTTATCTAGTAAGGTCTAGAGGGGTTGTAATCTATATCAATGGAGGAAATATACCTTTAGATACTTGAAAAATCTTCATCCCCAAACTACAACTTGAGGATATTAATGAAGAAATTTTATCCAGAAATAAATAAATAACATCATCAGTCATTTAGATAATTAGGTGATTCCACTAAATTAAACTTTCTTTCTAAGATTTGATGTCTAGGAAGAGACTTAATGAAGGAAGTGATCCTCTAAGGTTTACAGATTGTCATAGCTTAGGGAAACACAGATTTTAAATAAGGTCAAACCTTCCTAAAGCAAATTTTCATTAGGTATTAAGGGGTCATCTAGGGTAGCAATATAATAACTGAGGTAGAATATACCTAATAGAAGGGGAGCACAAATAATGAATGGAGAGAGTAGAGAGAAAGAAAGGTAATAAAGCCTCAGACAAGTCACATATAATCTTCCAGAGGCCAGAATAAGAAATGGAACTTTTAGGGAAATGCTACCTAAAGGGAGAAAAACCCCATATCCCAATCCATTCCATTGCTTTGCCTTCCTGGTGGTTTCTGGATAATAATAATATCTAACACTGAGATAGTATTTTATGATTTTCAAAACACTTTACATATTGAATATGTAAAAATATCATTTCAAACTCACAATAACCCTGCCACAAGCAATCCCTGAATCATTGCTTATCTTTGGTCCAATGGGGCTTATCATATGTTTATCTGAGAAAGGGAGGTGGAGAAGGAAGAGATTGAGGAGGAGAAGAGGAGGAAAAAGAGAAAGAGGAGGGGGGAGGAGGGGGGAGGAGGGGAGGAGGAGAAAGAAAGAGGGAGGAAGGAAGGAAGGAAGGAAGGAAGGAAGGAAGGAAGGAAGGAAGGAAGGAAGGAAGGAAGGAAGGAAGGAAGGAAGGAAGGAAGGAAGGAAGGAAAAAAGGAATCATTTTTGTTTTCTGGTCTACCAAAGGAGGAGGTAAGAAAGTGGAATAGAGCCAAAATCTCCTGTTCTCCTAGCTGCAAGGTGATGATGATGATGATGATGATGATGATAATAATAATAATAACAATAAAAGTTAAACAATTAATCAATAAACATTTATTAAACCCCTAATTAATATGTAAAAGCACTAGGTTGAGCAATGGAGAATCAAAGATAATGAATAAAAAGTTCCCTTCTCTTCAAGAGCTTATGTTCTAGTTGATGAGACAACAAATACATATATAACATGCATTTATATGAAATGTAAAGATAATAAACATAAAGAAGTTAAATACAAAGAAGTTTTGGAATAAAGGACACTAGCTATTATACTTAGGAAAAAATCATTTTGGCATCAGTAGACTTATAACAGTTTAAGACTTGTGAATCTTACATATAAATGTGCATATATGTACATACATATGTTGTGCATGTGCATTCCTCCACTATATTATCCAACTCCCAAAAAGGAAAGGAAGGAAAAGAAGAAAAGGAGTTGGGGAGAGAAAAAGAGAGACAAAGTCAGAGAAAGGGATAGAGACAGAGAGAGAGAAACAGAGAGGACAGAAAGATACACAGAGATGAACAAAGACAGAGACAAAGAGTTTGTGCTCAAATTGGGATGACAACATACAAATAACTATGTACATACAAAATATATACAATGTAAATGGAAGGTAATTTAAAAAAACAAAGCAATGGAGTTGAGAGAAAGGAGGTTAATTGGGGATTGAGAAAAGACTTCTTCAGAAAATGACATTTGAACTAACTGTTTTATCTGTCATGTTCAATATTCTCAGTTTTCTGTAATATGCACATTTAGTAAATATGCTATCAAAGTAACTGAAATGTCATCCTCAACTCCTTAATCTTTCTCAGCCCTCATATCCAATCTTTTACCAAATCTTGTTTGTTCTACCTTCGTAACACTTTTCCTATATATACATGTGTGTGTATATATATATATATATGCATATATATATAATATAGATATAGATAACCCTTTCAGAACAGGAACACTACCACTATCCCATTACCTGAAGCTTTGTCTACTGCAATAGTTTGCTGGTTGGTTTCTTCATCTCAAGTCTACTCCACTTCAGTCCATCTTCTGCTCTGTTATCAAAATAAAGGCCATGGCTTCCCCGCCTTATTTTTTTTTCTTTTCTTTTCTTTTTCTGTTTTTTTGCAAGGCAATGGGTTTAAGTGACTTGTTCACTTGTCATACAGCTAAGCAATTATTAAGTGTCTGAGTCCGGATCTGAACTCAAGTCCTCCTGACTCCAGTGCTGGTGCTCTATCTACTGTGCCACCCAATTGCCCCATCTTTCCCCCTTTCAAGAAACTCTAGTGCCTCCCTATTGCCTCTGTAATCATATATAAAATCTTCTACTTGAAAAAACAACTTCTACTTGACTTAAAACTCTTTACACCCCAACCTTTTCCTACTTTTCCATTCTTCTTACATCTTATCTCCACCTCTGACCCCACATATTAGGCAATCACTCCTTGCTGTTCTCAAACAAGATACTTCATTTCCATACTCTATTCATGTGCACTGGCTGCCACCCAGACCTGGAATTCTGTTCCTTCTCATCTCAGCATAAGTTGTTTATGTTGTTCAGCCTTTTCAGTCTTACCCAATTTTCCATAACTCCATTTGAGATTTTCTTAGCAGAGATTTGCCAATTTCTTCTCCAATAAATTTTACAGATGAAAAAAACTGAGGCCAATAGAGTTAAGTGACTTCCCCAAAGTCACACAGTTAGTAAGTATCTGAGTCCAGTTTTTAATGGAAATTGTCAATGAGAGAGTAAAGTTAATTCCATTGCCTGTTGGTCATAGATTGAAGCAGAAGGAGAATGCTTAGATAATATAAAAACTATATATATATATATATATATGTATATGTATATATATGTATATATGTATGTATATTAAATGTATATTAATCATTGTAACTTGGATGGATTTATATATATATATATATATATGTATATTAATCATTGTAACTTGGATGGATTTAACTGGTGTATTAACTATATAATTTTTCTCCCCTTCAATTTTCTTCCCTTTTTTTGAAATTTCTCCTAGCAATCAACCATCAGTGAAAAATAACTCCCTTTCTCTCCACAATGATCTTCATAATATTAGCTATCAAGTAAGTTCCTGACCTATTTAGATCTTTTCTAAGCCTATTTCATGTTAATATCTCAGAAGTTTGAACCTATATTAGGAGTGATAAATATAGAATAAATCTGTAGTACACAAATCCAAAACTATGACTTTTATTTTTGTGGTGAACCTGTGATTTTATTGAAATGGGAACTCCCAATGAGGAAACTCAATTAATGCAAGTCAGCAGCTGTTCTACAACTTATCAAATTGGACAAAGAGTTTTGCTTTGGATACCTTTGGCATCCTGAGAGAAACCTGTATAGCCTTTCTAAGAATAATGTTTTTACATTTTTAAAAGCATAAAATAAAATGCAGAAGATTAAAAAGGAAACCAAAACTGGAGCAGCACAGTGGATAGAGCACCAGCCCTGGAGTCAGGAGTACCTGAGTTCAAATCTGGCCTCAGACACTTAATAAATTACCTAGCTCTGTGACCTTGGGCAAACCACTTAACCCCATTTGCCTTGTAAAAACTAAATAAATAAATGAATGAATGAATGAATGAATAAATAGATAGATAGATAGATAGATAGATAGATAGATAGATAAATGAATGAATAAATGAATGAATGAATAGATGAATAGATAAATAAAAGGAAATCAAATGTGTTGAAATGTTGTCATCCAAATATTAAAAAAAAGTTTACAAAGCCCTGGTAAAAGACGTTTTTAGAGAACTGCTAAACCAAGGAGTTAAGTAATGTTGTTGAGGTCTCACAATCTGCATGCTTCAAAGACAGAATTTGAATCTAGGTTATATAATCCTCAATATTACATAAATGAAGCCTGCTACAATTGGATTGGTAAGTGGTAATCTTTAATTATAACACCAATAATCTTTGCTGCTGTTTAATTATTTTTGTAAAAAAAATCATTTCTACATTTTTTTAGTAGTAGAAATTGTTTACATTTTTTAGGAGTGTTGATATACCTGTCAATGTCCTTTGAAAACCTTGGCCTCCCAGGCCATCAACTTCTTAAATGCTTTTGATGCCCATATTCACTTCATATTTCACTCAAGGAAGCATAGTACTTTTCATAAGATAATGAATCCCTAAACTATCTCTTAAGTGTGAGTTGTGCCTTTGCTTACATCCCAACATCCTTGACTAGGAAGAATTTTTCAAATTTCTCCACTTTGCCCTCAGTTACTCTCTCTGATATCACCAATCTTGAGTGACCTCTATTTACTTGAGTTTTGCTCTGTCAGTCTCATCTGATGGTAATCATTTTGAATTTCTATTTGCTGACCTCCAGATCATTCTTTCACCTTCTTCAAAGATTCAGAACTTATTTCATCGTCTCACTCTCTGCCTCAACCTTCCTTGATATAATGGAACTTTAATTATACTTCAATGTCCCTTTAAGCTTACTGCTCTGGCAGGTTATTAATCTACTCAACTCCTATGACATCCATTCTTACTTCACTTAACTACCCTCATGTATTGAAGTCCCTAACATAGCACCATCCTATACCACTTCAATGAATTTGAAATTCACTTCTAAGATTCCCTATCCTTCCATTCTGTCCTTCTGACTCAACCTCCTAACACTATTCTGTGACCATCCTTCTCTCCTTCACTCCCCTATTCTCTCAGTCTCTCAATCCAACCTTCAACTCACTTTCCTCCCTTCGCATCACTAACAGTACAAGTAATAAACTTAATTTAAAAAATTGTTCTCCTCTTTTAAATCCCTTGATGTCATCCTTCCAACATTCATGATGTGTTAATCCTCATCTCTGTTTCTCTTCCATTTACTTTCTTTGTTCTTAATCCTCTGTTGCTGAATACCATTAGTAAGTGCCTCTTGCCTCTTGTCAATGCTAACTCTCCACTTATGGCCTTGAATTCATCTTCTCCTATATCCTCCAAGAATATTCTTTTTCATATTGTCAGTCTATGTCTATCTATAGTCTTCTTGCTGATTGACCAACATGCTCATTTCTGTCCCAGCTTTAAAATATCTTCATTTGGCTCTGCTATTAATGCAAAAGAATATTTCATATCTCTCCTATATTCACTGCCAAGCTCCTGAAAAGAATCATGCACACATTTTGTCTCTTTTCATTCACTTCCAGTAACTAGTCAGGACCCAAGAATCTGATTTTCAACTGACATTTCTAGTATTATTCCATGTGTTTCGCCTTTGTGCACTATTGATTTCAAGCTAAGTGGCTTATTTGCTGTTATTCAAACTTGTATTCCAAAACTTGTCTCTGTGTCTTTACAAGTGTGTTGCATTGTATTTTATTTATATTATTAAACATTTTCCAATTGCATATTAAATGTTATTTTATTTTTTTCCAATTACATGCAAAGACAGTTTTCAACATTCATCTTTTTGAAAGGCTTTGAGTTTCATATTTTTCTATCACTTTCCTTTCTTTCCCCTCTCTCATGATAGTGAGTAATGTGATATAGGTTATACATACACAATCATATTTAACTTATTTCCATATTAGTCATAGGGTGAAAAAAGAATAAGAACTAAAGGGGGAAAGCCATGAGAAAGAAAAAAACAAAACAAGTTTTAAAAAGTGAAAACAGTATGCTTTGGTCTGCATTCAAATTCTGGCTTTTTATTTGGATGTGGATGGCATTTTCCATTACAGGTTTCTCAGAACTGACCTTTATCACTGTACTACTGAAAGGAGCTGTGTCCTTTATAGTTGATCATCCCACAAAATTTCTGATAATGTGTATGAACAATGTTCTCCTGGTTCTGCTCACTTCACTCAGCATCAGTTCATGTAAGTTTTTCCCAGGCTATTCTGAAGTTCAACTTCACATGATTTATTATAAAACAATATTACACCATCACATTCAAATATCATAATTTGTTCAGCCATTCCCCAATTGGTATTGTTAGATCAAAAGCTATGTATGAGGGCAGCTAGGTGGTGTAGTGGATAGAGCACCAGCCCTGGAGTCAAGAGGATCTGAGATCAAATCTGACCTCAGACACTTAATAATTATACCTAGCTGTGTGACCTTGGGCAAGTTACTTAACCCCATTGCCTTTAAAAATAAAAAAAAAGCTACATACGATTTTATTATCCATTAGACTTAGTTCCAAATTGCTCTCCAGAAAGTTGAATCAGTTCATAATTCCATCAATAATATGTGTCCAAGTTTTCCCACATGCCAACAGTGATCATTTTTTTGGCATTTTAGCCAATCTTGGGGTCCCTTGGAGTTGTTTTAATTTGCAGTTCTTTAATCAATAATGATTTGGAGTCTTTTTTTATACGACTATAGACAGCTTTAATTTCTTCACCTGAAAACTGACTATCATATTCTTAGACTATCCAATGGAAAATGACCTGTATTTTTACAAATTTGACTCAATTTCCTACATATTTTAGATAGGAACCCTTTCTCAGAAACACTGTAAACATTGTTTCTCAGTTTTTTGTATTCCTTCTAATCTTAGTTGCATTGGTTTCACTTGTGCAAAAACTTTTTTTAATTTTATGTTATCAAAATTATCTTTTTTAGATTTTAGAACAGACAAACTATTTCTTGTCCTCCTAATTGGCTTGTGGAATTATCCTTTATATTTAAATCATACACCCCCCCCCCACCATTTTGACCTTATTTTGGTATAAGATATGAGGTGTTGATCTATGCCTAGCTTCTGCCTCACTATTTTCTAGTTTAACCAATTGTTTTTGTCAAATAGTGAGTTCTTATTTCAGAAGCTATAATTTTTGGGTTTATCAAAGAGTAGATTATTATAGTAATTTGCTACTGTTTCTTCTATACCTAATCTATTCCAATGATCCACTGTTCTATTTTTAGCCAATACAAAACAGTTTTGATGACTTTCACTTTAAAATATATTGTTAGATCTGGTACAGCTAGCCCACTTTCCTTTGCATTTTTTTCATTAATTCTCTTGATAGGTTTGACCTTTTGTTCCTCCAGATGAGTTTTGTTACTATTTTTGTAGCTCTATAAAAATCATTTTTGTTAGTTTACTGGTACAGTTATGAATGTAGATTAATTTAGATAGAACTTTCATTTTTAGCTCAGCCTTCCCATGAGCAATTGACATTTTCCAATTGTGTAGTTCTGACTTTATTTATATGAAAACTGTTCTGTAATTGTGTTCATATAGTTTCTGGGTTTGTCTTGGCAGATAGACTCCCAAATATTTTATGTTATCTACAGAAATGTAATTTCTTTTTCCATCTCTTGTTTCTTGGATTTGTTAGTAATATATAGAAATATTGATGATTTATTAGGGTTTATTTACTCTTAGTTTTTTATTACTTCAATAAAGTTTTATTTTTAATTTTATTAATCTTTCACCACCAATTTTCTCAATCAGCCCCCCCTCCCTTTTCTATTCCATTTCCCTTCCTACTTCTACCCTCCCTTCTGCTTTCCTTTTTATCACTTCTTCCTTCCCTCCTTTTGCCCCCTTCAATTCCTAATTCCCTGGAGTTTTGTGATTTTTGTCCTTCATTGTTGAAGACCATGACTTCAACAAGACAATACTAAAACATGCATATGAATATCATATTGCAGGGTTTATAATCCTTTAATGAAGAAGCTGCCCAGTCCTGTGTAATTCTGATTGTGGTTCCTTGGCATCTGAATTGTTTCTTCCTGGATGGAATTAGCTTCTCCTTGACCTAATAGTTCTGGAATTTGGCTAAAATATTCCTGCCCATTTTCATTTTGCAATCCCTTTCAAGATGGGATGAGTGAATTCTTTCAGAGACTATTTTACCCTCTGGTTTTAGGCTATCAAAGCAATTTTCCTTGATGATTTCTTGAAAGATGTTGACCAGGCACTTTTTTTGATTCTGGCTTTTAGATAATTCAATGATTCTTAAGTTATCTCTCCTGAATCTGTTTTCCAAGTCAGTTTTTTCCCAATAAGGTATTTTACATATTTTTCTATTTTTTCAGTTTTTTGTTTGACTGATTCTTGATGTCTTATAAAGTCATTAACTTCCACTTAGCTGATTCTTATTTTAAAAGAATTATTGTCTTCAGTTAGCTTTTGCATCTTCTTTTCCATTTGACTAATTCAATTTTTTAAGGAGTTGCTTTCTTTGTCCATTTGACCAAGAATATTTTTGAAGTTTTCTTCAGTCAATTTTTGTGTTTCCTTTTTCAAGTTGTTGACTTTTTATTGTATTTCTTTTCCCAATTTTTCTACTTGATTTTTAAATTCCTTTTTCATCTCTTCTAAGGGGACTTTTTAGACATGAGATAAATTCATATTCCCCTTTAGGGCTCCACATATAAGCCTTTCCCTAATGTCCTCTTCTGTGATATTATTTTGATCTTCCTTATTACTATGGTAGTTTTCTATGATCAATGCTTTCTTTCTTCTGTTTCTTACTCATGTTTAGCCTAATTTGTGGTTTTTAAAGTGGTGCTCTGCTCCTGGGCCAGAGAGGGCACTGCCCAAGTGTCTCTGGCTTGAAGTCAAAGGCTTGCTCACTAACATTCCCTGCACTGCTGTTTCAGGTGTTAGCAGCTCCCCCTTACCACTCCCACCCCCGCAAGGATTGCCAGGACTAGTTGTGACATTTGTAGTGGGGTTCTGGGGTTCACAATTTTCTTCTATGCTGGGTCTACAAGTTTCTCAGGTGGCCTTCTGTGCCACTGGTCTGTTGAACTGTGACCTAAGGGTCTCGGTTGGTAGATTGGGCTGCAGCTGAGAGCCTACCACTTCCTTCCCTGTCCCTGCCTATACTGTACATGTGCCTTCTACACACAAGTGGGATAGACCTTTTCTTAAATCCTTCCAAGATATTCTAAACTAGAAAATGCTCCCTCTGTCTTTTTGTGCACTGATACTTCAGAATCCATTTAGAGTCTAGATTAATTTTGGTTTTGAGGTAAACTGGGGAAAATTCAAAGAATTCTTGACTTTTCTCCCCTACCTCCCCTACTTCTTCATCCCTCCTTAATTTCCTTTGAAATTCAAATCACACATCATCTGGTATGCAAAGTCTTTCTTGCTCTCCCTAGCTATTGATACTTCCTTTTTCCTCTAATTATCATATATCTACTAATGTATTTATATGTTACATTTCTAGAAGAATGAAAGTTCCTCAAAGGCAGAGACAGTTTTGTCACAGTGCCTTTTACACATTTATGAATGCTTATTGATAAATTGATGAAAACTGAAGAGCTTGTTATGAGAGAATGAGAGATAATTTCTCTTAGAGTTTGGGGAGATAAGGGAAAGGAAAGAAAAGGAAGGAAAAGAGAGTCTAATGAGCATTTATTAAGTTCCTACTATATACCAGACACTGTGCTAAGCAATTTTAAAAATACTATCTTATTTGTTCCTAACAACTGGAAGATAGTTACTATTATTATCCCCATTTTAAAGCCGAGGAAACTGAGGCAGAAAGTTGTTAAGTGAATTGCCCAGAATCATATAGTTAGCAAGCATCTGAGGCTGTATTTGATTCAGATCTTTCTGACTCCAAGTTCAGCAATCTATCCACTGTAAACATTAGCAGTATATACATACAGAAGAAAAATTAATAAGAAATTCATATTGAATTTCTGAATACAAGACAACATTGTAAGAATTCTACATGGGGAAAGATTAATTTGGACTAGTCTAATCAAGGAAAACTTAACATGGAGGAGGCAAGGCCTTGAAGAATGTTTAATATTATGATGAGAAGTTTAGAATATTCCAGTCAAAGAGAATAATATAATCATGGATGTACAGAAGAAAAGTAGCAAAAAGCATATGGGATTTAAGCAATGCATTTAATAGTTTCTCATGCAATCTTTATGATCAAGGTAGAGAGACAATGACTAGAACTGATTAAAATACCCAAAGAGAAGTCATTAATGGTTTTATATACATATAGTTCTATAATTCAGTGTCCTAGGGACCTGTTCTCATTACACTGTCAAACTTTTTTTTAATCAATGATTTGGGTGAAGACACACAGTCCTCCTCATTCAATATGGAGATGACAAAAAGCCAGGAAGTGTAGCAAAGATATTGTATAAGAATCTAAATCCAAAAACATTTTGGCAAGTGAGAATGATGGTTCAAATTGAATGCTGAAACATAATAGGGATAAATGTCAAGTTACACTTGTATCCAAAAATTAGCTTCATAAGTATACGAAAAGGACATGCAACTAGACAACAGTTCATGTGACTAGATCTAGAAATTTAAGTGACCTACAAGCTTAATAAGAACTCATTTTAAAAACCAAAAATAAATACATGTACAAATTTACTCCTACATTATATGCATTATGAAACATACAAAATAGACATTTAAAATGATTCTACAAAGATTCAATAAACAATATTTTAAAAATCATTTCATTTACCATTATAAAAATACCTTTTTTGCTATAAGTAAAATTATTCATAGAGATGGGGCTGCATTTGTGATTATGATGGCACAAGGAGCTTCTGAATGGGAAAATTCCCTTCCTCTAATAGAGAATATTGACATCTTCTTTTCAACATCAAGTGACTTACCCTGACAGTCTGTGTCAGGCATAGGACTTGAATTCATATTGGCCTGACTTAAGAAAAAGTTCTCTATCCACAATACCATAGTTGTTGTCAGTCATTTCAGTTATATCTTACTCTTCATGATTCCTTTTGGAGTTTTCTTGGCCAAGAAACTTGAGAGTTATTTCCTTCTCCAGTTCATTTTGCAGATAAGGAAACTGAGACAAATAGGATTAAATGACTTGCATAGGATCTCAGAGCTATTAACTATCTGAAAATGGATTTGAATTGAGGAATATGAGTCTCCCTGACTCCAGACCCAGCAGTCTTATCTGCTGTGCTACCTATCTCCTGAAATAATGAAAAATTATCATCCATTGATTAACAATATAAAATATATATATATATATATAATATATATATATATATATAAAATATATAAAATCTTTAAAAAATGGAGTCCATATTTTGGCATGGTAGCCCAAATGCCTAAGATTATCTTATACTACATTTGAGTATTTCTATAAAATGGTCTGCTTAGACTACATCTGGTAGAATTTTCTTTTTTCAACTCTATATGTAAGACTTTAAGAAGTAGAAAAGCTGGAGTCAAAATGTACAAAGGAAGATGACCAGGAAAAGAATATCATGTAACAAATGATAGTTTGAAGAGGAGAACATCTTAGAAGACATGATCACCAACCTCAAATATCTAAAGAGAGAAGAATTAGCTAGTGAACAGGGAGAGCTCTTCAGATTGCCAAGAGAGGAGGGGAGATAAGAGGGATATTCTCCTGGAGAATATAAGATGGTATAGGATCACTTTTACATTTAGAGAGGTGTTTCCTGGCAAGGATAGGCCCTATATTTACATAAAACATAAGTACATCTCTTACCCTTTCTGACCCTCACTTTCCACTTTAATGATAATAATAGTTCATATTTCTATCTTAGCTCTCGTTGACCCCAATCCTGTTGCTAAGCCCCTCTTGGGAACACAGAGCAATTCAGACATTCAATGATGTATTTGGCATAATAGTTTTATTCACTGTTCATTGAGACACATATTGAAAGACTCACTTTGTGCTTTCTGTTCACTCTTACAAGAACACCAGATATCTTTCACAGTCATATGAAGATACCTCCTCAGAGTTGTACCCCTCCCTTCCTCATTTATCTTGACTTTGACCAGGACCATTTTTCTTATGAAACTAAATTCCTTTACCCCCCCCAAAAAAAACATTCTCAAACTGATATATCTGAACTATTGTACATAAGGGTGGTTGAGGTGATGCAACAGTGAAAAGCAAAGGAGTTAGGATTGATACCCTGAAAGATCAGAATGTTCAAAGGGATATTGAAGTATAATGGAGGTTCCATTAATTCAAGACAGGTTAAGGTAGAGAGGGGATATAATGAAATTATCTCCTCCACATAGAAGACACTTGACTCTACCTTACCCTAACTCTCCAATTCCAAGATCTTAATCTTATCCCTGAAATTTACCCTGGAATACACTGCCCTCTTTGCAGGTTACTCACCCTAGATTATTTCTCCACAAGACATGCCCTGATCCCTTCTCCTCCTGGGAAATCGCTTCTAGATCCTTCATTCTGTGGAAAGGCCCAAATCAGCCTGTCTTTCTACTCCACCCCCTCAAATTCCATTTTCACTCTCCACTCCCACTTTACATTGATTTTTGTTCATAGTATTTCTCTATTAGAATGTAAGCAGTAATCAGAGAGAAAATTATATCACTAAATATTTATATTAATAAAATAGAGAAAGAATGGATCAATTCATTGAGTAGACAATTTAAAAACTAGTAAAAGAAAAAAATTTTAAATTTGCAATTAAGCACTAAATTGGGGCAGCTAGGTGGCTCAGTGGATAGAGCGCCTGCCCTGGAGTCAGGAGTATCTGAGTTCAAATCCGGCCTCTGACACTTAATAATTACCTAGCTGTGTGGCCTTGGGCAGGCCACTTAACCCCATTTGCCTTGCAAAAAAAAACTAAAAAAAAATTAAACACTAAATTGAAAATTCTTAAAATTAAAGGGATATTAATAAAATTTAATATAAAAACCATATAATTAATAAATAAAACTAGGGAGTTTTATGAAAAATTCAATAATATTGATAAATCTTTAATTAGTCAATATGATTTAAAGAAAGAAAAAATCAAGTCACTGGTATCAAAAATGAAAAGGACAAATATACCACCAATGAAGATGAAATTAAGGCAATTATTAGAAATTCTTTTGCTCAATTATATGTTGATAAATTTAAGTGAAATAGAAAAATACTTAAATGTTAACTTTTTTATACCAACATCTTTATGTCTTATAATAAATATATAATATTTGCATACATGTATACAATTTCCCCCCCAATTACATAAGACAATTTTTAACATTTTTTAAGTTGGAGTTATACATTCTATCCCTTCCTTCCTCCCTTCCTCCTCCCTGAAATGGCAAGCAGTCAAATAAAGGTTATATATGTGTAATCATGTAAAACATTTCCATATTAGTCATTTTGCTATAAGAACATTCAAATAAAAGAAAAGAATAGAAAGAAAGTGAAAATATCATGGAACAATATCAGTTCTTTTTTCTGAAGGCAGAGTATGCTTCATCTATTCCTTTGGAATTGAACAATAGTATTGCTGAGATTAGCTAAATCATTCACAATTCTCCTTTGTACAATATTGTTGTTACTGTGTAAAATATTCTCTTTATTGTGCTCACTTCATTTGACATCAGTTCATGTAAATTTTTCCAAGTTTTTCTGAAATTACCCTGCCATTTCTTATAATGTAATAATATTCCATCATAATCAATACCACAGCTTGTTTGATCATTCCCCAACTGATGATCATCCCTTCAAAGTTCAGTTCTTAGTGACCACAAAAAAAAGCTGCTATAAATTTTTTGTACAAATAGATCCTTTTCTCTTTTTTTGATGTCTTTGAATTATAAACCTCAAAATTGTATTGCAGGATCAAAGTATTACACAGTTTTATAGTCCTTTGGGCATAGTTCCAAATTCTTCAAAATTGTTGAATCAGTTCAGAGCTTCACCAACAGTTCACCAGAATTCCAGTTTTCTCACATTTCCTCCAGCATTCATTTTCCATTTTTGTCCTACATCAAACTTGTTATGTCAGGTAATACCTTAAGAGTGATATATACCTATTTTAGAAAAAGAAATTGAACAGACCATAAATGTGCTTCCTTAAAAAAAATCATAAGGACCAGATAAACTTACAAGTGAATTGTATCAAATATTTAAAAATCAAATAATGCCAATATTAAATAAATAAAGTATTTGGACTAATAGACAAATAAGGAGTTCTACCAAGCTTTTATGAAACAAATACATTTCTAATATCTTTTTTTTTTGCAAGGCAGTGAGGTTAAGTGCCTTGCCCAGGGTCACAGAGCTAGGTAATTATTAAGTGTCTAAAACTGGATTTGACTCCAGGGCTGGTGCTCTATCCACTGTACCAGCTAGCTGCCCCTTGTTGCAGATATCTTAACCAGGAAGAGAAACACAAAGAAATAAGTTGTGAACTAATTCCATTATTAATATTGATGCAAAAATCTAAAATGAAATACTAATTAGTAGACTATAACATATATAATAAAAATTATACATAGCTAAATAGGATTATTCCAGGCAGCAACTATGAACATAATTGATTATATCAATAACAAGAGTAGCAAAGTCTACATGATCATTTCACTAGATACAGAAAAAACTTTTGACAAAATACAACACTCATTCCTATCAAAATTATTTGAAAACATAGGTATAAATAGATTTTTCCTTAAAATGATACCTAATACCATCAGCGAGATTATCTCTATTGGGTATAAACTAGAAGCCTTACCAAAAGACTACAAGAGAAACAAACATGACTTTATTATAAATATTCTTCCATGTTGTACTAGAAACATAACAATAGCACTAACAGAAGAAAAAATTGAAGAAATCAGAATGGGCAATGAGATAATAAAACTCTTCTTTGTAGATGATATGATGGTATACTTGGAGGATTCTAGATTTTTCAACAAAAAGTTAATTGAAACAATAATTTTTAACATAATTGCAGGATTTAAAATAAACCAACATAAATTATCAGCATTTTTATATATCAGCAACAAAGTTCTGCAAGAAGAAATAGTAAGAGATGTATCATTTAAAATAACCACAGAGAACATCGAATAACTGGGAGTATACTTGCCAAATCAAATCTAAACTAAATCTAAACTAAAAGAAGATAAAGTCCATTTAAATAATAGGAGAAATATTCATTGTTCATGGCTGGACTATGCCAATATAAAAAAATAACAATTCTATCTAAACTAATCTATTTATTCAGTGCCATCTCAATCAAATTGCCATCAAATTATTTTATGAAGCTAAGAAAAAAATTTTTTTAATTATTTGGAAGAACTAAAAGGACAAGAGTATCAAAGGAATGAGTGGGAAGGGTGGATGTAAAGGAAAATCTAGCAATTCCAGATTCTAAATATTAATGTAGAACAATAGTTATCAGAGCTATTTGGTACTGGCTAAGAAATGGAAAAATAGATCGGTGAAATAGAATATATATGTATTATAGAGTTACAAATAATTATACTAAACTTATATTTGATAAATATCAAGATTTAAGTTTTTGGGATAAGAATTCAGTATTTGGAGAAACTAGAAAGCAGTCTGACAGAAACTTTGGTATAGACTGATGTCTTACACTATTTACCAGGAAAGGTCAAAATGGATTTATGATGTTATCTGTTGAAGAATTTTTGAATAAACAAGAAATAGAGATGATTGTAGTATATAAAAATGGGCAATTTTGATTATATTAAGTTAAAAAGATTTTGTACATATAAAACCAATGTAATTAAGATTATGAAGAAAACAGAATATTGGGAAGAAATTTTTATAAACAATTTCTTGGACAAGAGCCTCATTCACAGTCATGTATATAACACTGTCCAATTTCTAAGAATATGAGTCTTTTCCTAAAATGACAAATCAAAATACAGTGTCTATGGTTTCACTAAAATCTTTTAAAATTAAAGTTGGGCAGTCCTGTTCTATGTGATAGCATTTTATTTAAAATCTTTGAATTGATATTGTTATAAATGAATGAAAATAAAAACCTGCTAGAGAAAAAATTGTACATTTTATTCACAAACCTTGCAAGATACACCTTACAAGGTATGAGTACTTCACCTAGGGGTGAAGCATGAATTAGTCTTCAAAGTCAGGTAATTTATGGTCTTCAGAAACTCTTTCCCCTCCCTCTTGGATGTTCATAGGCTCTCAGACTTTGAGTTACAATCTAAAAAGTCCACCCATTCCATGATATGCCCCTAATTTGATCCCACACACATCATACTATGCATGATATGCTAAAGAACCCCAATCGTCACAGGGGGTGTGTGGGTTAATATTCAATTACCTAATTGTGCAAACTCAGTAGCATTAGGTCAAGATCTCTAGGTCACTCTTGACTGGTTGAGAATTGATTTGGGGTTTGGTATCCCTGGAATGGGATTAGGAAAACTCTTCGATTCTTGTGATTGGCTGGGCCATTCCCCCTTTGTAATGAATTCCCTAAAGGCTCCCCTCCACACCCTGTGAATACCAACACCCTACATTTCTCACAGATATTAACTGAAATATAGGTGATTAAAGCCTCAATTCTCTCAAATGAGAATAATTTGTATACTTCTGTTATCAATTTTTCTTTAAAATGTTAATAGATGTCCTGGATGACCTAATTTTTGCTCTTTGAGCTACAATTCCCCCCCAAAAAAAAAATATGTATTCCTAATTACCTCATCTCTGAGCTGCCATCACTTTAATGATGACCCTTATCCCATTGTTCAGGACTGTCAAAACTATTTGAAATCTGCCCATACTCACATTCCATTGTCTACCTTACTGATGCTCCTTGAAGGCACTAAATTGACTCTCAGGACAAGTGCAATCTGTGTTACTCATTCTTTAATCCTACCCTGGCACTACCCTAACTTCTCCCAACTTCCACAGATCAGACTCCAAGACAGACTTTAAAAGTCTTTCCTTGCTATCTTAACCTTTCTTAAGCAACTACAAGTAGTTTCCCTAAAATAAATCTAGCCCATTTGCAACAACCTTGCAACTCTCTTTAATTTATGCTACTCTCTCCCTACAATGTTTACTCCCAGATAACTGCTACATTCTTTTTTTTTAGGTTTTTTCACGGCAAATTGAGTTAAGTGGCTTGCCCAAGGCCACACAGCTAGGTAATTATTAAGTGTCTGTGACACAGCTAGGTAATTATTAAGTATCTGAGACCGGATTTGAACCCAGGTACTCCCGACTCCAGGATAGGTGCTTTATCCGCTACACCACCTAGCTAACTGCTACATTCTTGTAACTAGTCTTAATTTCCTTATTTACTTTGCTAGATTTCCTAATCACTGCTTATTTTCTCAGGCCAGACATTGACTCATTCTTATTCATTCTCATTCTCTCTCTCTCTTTCTCTCTCTCTCTTTCTCTCTCTCTCTCTCTCTCTCTCTCTCTCTCTCTCTCTCTCTCTCTCTCTCTCATCTTGCTACTTTGTGTATTTTCTACTTTTGAAGATATTCTATTTCTTTTGTGTGCTGTTTTGGTGTGTATAGTAGGTTTTGAGAACATTTTTCTTTCTCATTTTATTAGGATTTCACCTGGTTGGTTTGTTATTTTATTTGATTTTCTGCCCTCTTCCTTTTAAACATATTGGATAAAAGTTTAGCAATTTTGCACAGCTCTTCAAAGAACAAACTTCTACTCTTCTTTATCATTTTAGGGGTTTTCCAGATTCTCTATTTCTTTTCTAATTTCTAGCATCTCATCTTTTGTGTCTATTTTAGTTTATTTTTTTTAATGTGTAATGCTCATTAATCCTCTTTTTTCTGTTTTGTTAATATATGTCTCTATGGACATGAGTGTTTTTTTTCCCTGAGAACTCTTTTAGTTGTATTATAGAAATTTTGGTATGTTGTTTCCTCATTATAATACTTTCTTGAAATTATTAATTATTTCTATTGTTTGTTTACTGACTCATTTGTTTTTAAAAGTTTATTACTCAGACTCAGTACAGGTCAGGTATCTTTTATTTGTGTCCATGAACTATTTTTGCTTTTTTTTATTTCACTTTTTAGTGATTTGATTGATTACCTTTATGCCTATAATGAATGTTTATTATTTGTCTTTTTTAAAAGCAACTAAATGTCTTCTTATACAATCAATGTTTCCAAAAGTTCCATATGGTACTGATAAATACTTATGTTCTTTGGCAGTCCCATTTGGAAATTAACTCCTTGTTACTTTTAAGTAATACGGAATAAACTTTCGTGTTCCTATAAAAAAAATTGATGGAATCCTTCTATGAGCTCCAGTTTCTAAAAAAAATTGTTCATTTTGCTTTTCCCTTTAGTTTATCTTTCTGTTCAAATTTGAAATGATATTAAATTTTCTGGCAATTATATTACTACATTTGTCTTCTTATACTTCAATAAATTTTCTTTAAGAATTAGGTGTTGTGGCCTTGGGCAAGCCACTTAACCCCATTTGCCTTGCAAAAAAAAACCTAAAAAAAAAGAATTAGGTGTTAGTTGTACATGATTGTTCACTGCTACAGGGAAGGTAGAAAGAAAGGAGGGTGATAGAAAAATGTGGAACTCAAAAGCTAGCAAAAGGATGGATGTAGAAATTTACCTTTGACATTAACTGGGAAAAAAAATAAAATTTTTAAAAAGAATCAGGTTAAGAAATATGGAAGATTTGATATTAATATTAGTTTATTGTCTAAAGTTCCTTTTAGCATAATATAGTTTCCTTATGTATCTCCTTTTATGTTGTGGTTTTGTTGGATAGTATATATTTGCTTTGATGATTCATCCAATTCTTAATAAATTTTGGTGCAGTTTCTCATTTTCATTCTATTTGCCTTTATTTTTGAGGTGAATCATGTAAGAAATAGATGAGAGGGGCAGCTAGGTGGCAAAGGGGATAGAGCACTGGCCCTGGAGTCAGAAGTACCTGAGTTCAAATCTGGTGGCAGACACTGAATACTACTTAATAATTACCTAGCTGTGTGGCCTTGCACAAGCCACTTAACTCCATTTGCCTTGCAAAAATCAAAAAAAAAAAAAAGAAAGAAAGAAAATATGTTCTGGGGTTTGGTTTTCTTATCCAATCTGTTACTCTTTTCTTTGCTTTATTGAATTGTTTAATATATCACATTTAAAATTTTGATAGATTTGCATTTTCCTAACTTTGCTTCTTTAGATGGATGGTATAGATTCTTATTTTTATGATATATATAATGATTTTCTCCTCCATCATATTTATTTGACCTTTGCCATCTCTTTGTTGTCTTGCATACTTTTTCTTTGGAGTGGGTGAGGGGGGGGTGGGGGGAATCTCTTCATGTTCTTGCTGTTATTTTGTCATTTTTGTCCTTAATTTCTATGTTTACCTTTCTAGTATATATTTTCCAGAGTGTTTCCAAACCAAACAAATTAAGCTTTTTTTCTTCAGGTAATCATTCTCCCTCCTAGGAATCATTCAAATACCCCTTTTGATTGAATATCAATGTTTTTTTCACTAATGTTTAATCTCAGGTTTCCAGGGCATGTTGCCTTGGGTTTTATTTTGAACTCCTTTGCATTTCAGAACATATTATTCTATTCCTCCCTGTAATTTCTACTAGGTACAAATTTGTGTTTTTTAAATTTCCTTACTTCTAGTTGCTTGCAGTATTTGATGCAACTCAAATTGACAAATTTAACCATTATATGACTTGAAATTTAAAGCAAAAGTTTAGTTTTCTTTTGGTGTTTGGAAGCAATGCTTGAATTCTTTTCCTTGGTATTTTATTTTTTATCCTCTGAAGTAATAGAAAGTTTTCTTGTTTTATTTCTTGCATTGTAGTCATCAGGATTATTGAGTTGTCATGTTTTTGTGAGACATAATCCCTTAAATACCACCATTTGATCTTTCATCAGGATCAATAGGCTTTACCCAAAATCATATTGTCTTTTAATATTATTGCTTTTTTCTTTTCTTCTCCCCAAATGTCCATTTCTCTGCATTTACATTCCCAATTAGTTTATTCTCCTTTTTTCTTTCTTTGGTATGACTGGTTTCCCAGGATTCAAACTTTTCTACTATGCTCATTATTTTTTTGCTATGGAGGGCATAAATTCTGTTTTCACAGTTCTTATTTCTCTTTTAAACCAGTTTTGGAATATCTCTTGAAAATCTAGACAGAGTTAGAAATTTAAGAAGTTCCAAGTTTAAATCTGACCTCAGATTTGATAGCAGTGGGACCCTGGGCAAATCAGTTGACCTCTGTCTTGTTTCACTTTCCTCAACATTGTAAAATGGGGACAATAATGGCACCTACCTCCCAGGGTTGTTGTTGAGTATCAAATGAGATAATGCATCAAGTATGAAGCTAAGAGCTAGACACATAGTAGGTATTTAATAAATAATCTGTTTCACTCTCAGTTAACTGGAGAGCTCAGCAACAAAAGGCTGAGATACATACAGACCTATCTCATCGGGTTTTGATTTTCTTTTGTGTTACAAAATTTATTTATAATTATCTAGATTCTTAACTCATCTGAAGGCAACATTTCCTTCTGTTAATATCTTCCTCATTGTTTTTTTTCCATTTATGCTCATTTTACTGATTCTTCTTCCTCCTGATTTTTTGATTTGTCTTTCGTTTTCCTTGTATTCTACTTTCATTTACTTTCAGATTTTTTTCCCTTTTAATGGTAGTTTCCCCAAGGGCCAGTCCTCCAAGTTATCTCAGGCACCTTCCATATTTTATTGACTTCACAAGTATTTCTCAGTTTTTCACAGGTTTCACATATAACTTCTGGGAGGATAGAATTGGCCCCAGCTGGATACTGTGCTCTCTTTCATTCTGACTTGATGGACTTTGCCTCTGTTCTTTAATTCTTCGACTGAGCTATGCTGTGACACAGAGCACTACCAAGCTACTATCCAAGCCTAAGCAAGCTTATTTTTTTTTCATAGCACTGAAAAGAGGAAAGGGGATCAAGTTGATTTCTGTTGCAGGTCTCTGAGTAGTCTTAGGCATCCCTACTTAAGAGGCTTGGTGAGCAGTGGAGAAGTGATGCTGAGTGAGCATTCAAGGTTTGGGATTAAATGTTAGGATTTTGTTCAATAGTTTGTAGAATTTTGTTTTTTTCAGTGCACTTTTGATATTAGACTTCTCCGCTATTTGTTCATTGAATTAAATGTTGGAGACAGCTGAAATGGTTTTGACTCTTTTTGTTTAATCATGTTTTGGAGAAGTATGAGAAGTAGTGAAGATAAGAGAAAAAGTCTAGTCCTTTTAACTTTATTGGTCATGTGATACAGTCTTTTGTTTCTATTCACTTGTTGCTGTTTCCAAATTAATATATTTTCTTGTATTACTTTTTCCTGTAATATATCTTTTCTGTAAAGACAGTACTTTGTCTCTGGTTATTTTAAGTTAATCTACTTTTTAAAAAACTACAGTGATTGATTTTTTCTCTTCACCTTTGATCCCATTTGTCACAATTTTTGCTCCACTTGAAGTTTTCTTTAACTAATTAATTCGTTTGTCTTTCTTTCATCTAGTTATTTAGTTCTTCACCCTTTTTTCTCTCAGTTAAGTAATCAAGTACATTTCCCTTCTAACATTCTTCTTGTTTTCCATTAGTTTTTAAAATTTCATTTTATATAACTGTTTTCTTTAAAAGGCTTCTTTCCTCATTGTTTCATAAATCTTCCTATTCTGTCTTTATAGGACTTTGATTCTTAGATTCATGACCCTTATACTTTAATTCTTCCTATTCTCTGAATTTATCATGGAATTAAAGCTTTGAAGTTTAGTTGTTAAGATTTTTTTCTATTTGAAGTTCTTTTTTTTGCTAAGCAATGTCTATATTATTTCCTTATAGTTCTTGTACCCTTCCTCCCTTGTACCTGATTTAGAAATATTCCATGCAGGAGAGTATCACAGGAATTTCCCTATGTTTTGGTTATGTACATTAAACTTTATCTTTTTCATGTTAATTTTTTCCCATTTGTCATCATTAAATGTTCTCCTTGGTTCCATGCCCTCCCACTCTTCTTGTCAGCTGCTTTTCAGGAACTCTGATTTGCCTTTTCCATTAGCTAGATCAAAGATCTCCCTAATAACTGTTTTAAGACCATATCTCCATTTGTAAAGTATTTCCCTTCTCCTTTGAGAATATTTATCAGTGGTATGACCTACCATAATTTCCCCTTCCTCCTCTTCAAATCTCTCCTTTGTCTCTTAGCTCGTTCTATTATAACACAGGTTTTCTTCTTTCTGAAATAACACAGGAATTATTTCCCATTTCATTATTAGGATATATTCCTTTCACTTTATTAAGATTATAACATACATTCCCCTCTGTGAGATAAATGGATACAAGAGACATTTATTATAAAAGAATTCTTTTCAGTGATGGACTAGGTATACAATTGATCACTAAAATTTTTAAGTCTAATTAATAGGATCAGTATAACATCCTAAATAAATAAATGAATGAATGAATGAATAGATGAATGAATGAATGAATAAAATAATGAATAAGGCAGGAAAGGAACTGACTTTTGGAGAAAGATGCTGAATTAGTTTTGAAGTATTAGAAGTTTGATGTTACATCCTCTTTCAGCTGACATGTGACTAAAACTGGCAAGTGATAAGAGTTCATATACCTGGTTTCAATTTCCTTCTCTATCATATCAAATAAAAGGATACAATAGATGACTTCTAAGATCCCTTTCAACTTAAAAGATCTGCAATTCAGTAAAATGGAAGCTGGCTCTCCAAAATGGATAAGTTCTTAAAGGAAAATATAAAGAAAATGTTTAAGAGTTTCACTCATTCGTTCATCAAGTATTTGTTAAGTATGTACATATATGGTAAAGTGCTTATGAAATAAAAAAGAAAAAAAAACCTTTGATTTCCAGGATCTAAAATTGTTTTGGATAAAATCTTATAAATGAAAGGCTAGGTAGGAAGAGAAGAGAGAAAGGGAAGGAATGGAAACCAGTGAATAAAGGAAAGGACAAATATCCAAAGGAGGAGAGGCTGTAGCACAATCTTTGCACTAACATTTGTACATTACAAAGACCAAGTCCCAAAAGAGTTTCTAGATGAGAATTGTGGGTATAATGTAGAAAACTACAAAGAAGTAGATAGGGAAAAAAATCACTGAATTTGGTATTTAGGAAGGAATTGAAAAACCTTAAAAGAGCAGTTTCCAATAGAGAATAGAAATCAGAGTTTATGGATTTGAGTGGGTGGAAAGATTGAATGGAAGGGAAGGACTATATGTAGAAGGTACAAAGGCTCTTGTTTTGTTTTGTTTGTTGATACAGGAAGGACTTTTAGCCTTTTTGGAAGTAGAAAAGAGACATGAAAAAGGGGATTGAAAATTTGTATTCCGTCTCTGATTTCTGTTCAGTAATAAAGTGCATAAATGTGATTCTTTGCTAAAAAAAAAATACTAGAGTAAGGAGATAATAAAGGGAGAAGAGACAGAGGATAACCCTGAATAAGTTGGAGGGAGGAATAATGTCTTCTGAAACAGGAAAAACAGGAAGGGACCCAAAAGAGGTTGAGGAGAGGGGAGAAGTTAAAGAAATTCATATCAGATAATTTCATTTTTCTCAGGAAAATTAGAAGTGAAGTCAACAGATAGTATAGAATCTGAATTGGGGATATGGAGAAAACTGAAAAAATGATAGGAGATAGCATGCTAAGGAATTAAAGTGATCTAAGAGCTATTGAGCAGCAATGAGGGACCAGGTAAATTTGGACAGCCTGAATTTACAAAGGTACAGGTCTGAAGATGCAATGCAATGACTTTTTTCAGAGACACTACCTAGACTAGCAGCAAGAGCAATTAAAAGAATTAAAGGAAGTGAAATATGGGTCAGGGGGAGGAAATGGGGTGAGGTATGAGTTTGCAGAAATCAAGCCATGGTCAGTATGGTAGAAAAGGAAAGTCAAATTGAGAATGTTGATTCTAACTTTCTCAAGCCAGCTAAAGTCCTTAATAAAAAAAAATAAAAATAAAAATCAACAGCACGAGTCCAAGGATTCATACTGACCTGGGGTAAGCTAGAAGCATTTTACAAATGCTGACTTCTACCCATCTTCTCTTTGATTCCTAGCACTGAGCTTCTGCATGGTCTACACCTAAAGAGTCTCTCTCCCCTTGAGTCTTAGGACATGGAAGTAGTGTCTTTATCTCTAGTTTTGAATTTCATTAACCAAAGACACCCAAATTGAGTTTGGGAGAAAATGAAGACGAGCTCTGAAAACCTCCAGACAGCTTTGCAAATTATATTTAATCCATGACTGGCATATGACCTTTTCCTCCTGTAATTACATTATTGATAATTAACATTTACAAAAGGTTGTGGACAGAGTTATGTTGCCATAAATTATCATTTTCAACCTGGTGGGTTACATAGCTCAGAAATGGATATAATTTAGTTGGGAGATATTGTTATGTACTTTGTGCCCATGTAAATTCTGAGTAGAACTGTATACAAATTTCCTATTTATAATGTAGATATAACATCTTCCCAGGGGGGCAGGGGGGAACTTTTCCTTTAATACAACTGAAAAATGAGAAAATAGTCATTTAAAGCTTGAAGTATACCCTAACTTTTTGACTCTCCAACACAGGGTGTTCTGTCATTTAGGGCATTAATTAATTGCTAAAGTTTGCATCTGGTCAAGGTATATATACCAGTTGCATCAAATGAGTTTTATTTCTCTAGGCTTTCAAGTATGATAAATCCTCATACTCCCATTTTACAGGTGAGGAAACTAAGACTGGGTAAGGTTAAATTTATGACCAAAATCCTAACCAATAATCAGTATCTGATTCAGTGTGAAATTCAAGATATCCTTACCTTGAAGTTCATAATTTGCTATATCACCTAGCTAACCCAAATAATGTAGTAATGACTACCAGTAGATAAGCTATGACCACAAAAAGAGCATGAAAGATAACATATACCTCCAATGAGCCTTGCAACTACTTAGAAATGCCTCCCACTTTACAGGGCTAATATATGTTCCCTGAATCCAAAATCAAGTCTTATTTTTCTCTTATGCCAAACAGAGGTTTTCACATAGTAAATGTTTAATAAATTTTATTGACTTGAATTGAATAGAACAGCAACTAAATGAAGCACTTCTTCATTCCAAGAGCAGAATTCCAACTATTCCTGATAGAAAATTAATATAAAATATTAGGAAAGAGAGGGAATTGAAGTTAGAAATCTCTAAAATCAAGAAATCTAAGATCAAAATTGGTGGGGGAACAGTAAAATGCCAATTTGATTAGGATCTAAGTCATCATCACTAGACTTGAGAGGCAGCATGGTATAGGAAACAGAAAGTCAGACTCAAGATAATTTGGGTTCAAATTCTTCTTCTGCCATATACTGACTCTAAGCAAGTCATATAACTGAGACTACTAATTGGAAGATAAGTATTCATTGGCACAGAATCAAGGAGTTTCCTCATAGGTAGCTCCTTACACTAGGGAAATCATGTCCCAACCACATCTTGGCAGGAAAAAAAAATGACTAACTTATCAGACCTGATTCATGAAAAGCACAATTTATTCAGAAAAACAGAAAGATTTGCATAAAGTGATGCAGACAGAAAAGAAGAGCCAAAATTACAGTATATAATACTAGTTTACATTTATATTGGGCTTTAAGACTAGAAAAAATTCAGAGGTACAAAACTCTGATCAAATATTTTAGTCACTGTTACTACCAATCTATTGCAGTTAAAGGAAACATGGCATGATAGAAAGAAGAATCTGATATCAATAGACCTAGGTTCAAATTTCAGCTCTGTCATTTGTAACCTATATGACCTTGGTCAAGTCATATCCTCATCTACAAAATAGGAGGGGGAAGAGGTCCAATGACTAGAAGACCTCAAAGACCCCTTCCAGTGCACAATTTGTGTCTATATACCTCCATTCTATTATATGTAACCTGTTTTCTTGAGGACTGTACTTTGGATTCATAAAATAGATTTCAAGGTATAAGAGACCACAGAGGGACACTGATTCTAAGTCCCTCCTTTTAGAGATGAATAAATTGAGATTAAGTGATTTTTTCAGGGTCACACAGCTAGTATATATCTGAGGCAAGATTTTTAACTCTAGTTTTTCTTACTGAGCCAAACAAAATCTCCACAATCTCATCTAGCTAGAGTGATGTCAGTTGGATTAAAACAAAATAATTTATTTTGAAAAGAAAAGCATAGTTTAACTTTTCTTGGAGGTATCAGACTACAAATTTTTCAAGTTCAGGGGGAGAGAAAAGGAAAGTAATATTTTCAATGGATCTTAAATTAACTTTAATTCAACAAGAAGCTATTAAGTACTCACTATGTGAAAAGACTGTTCTGTGACTGAATATTAGGATTTGAAAGCTACAATCCCTAATTATCAGGAACTTATTAGGTAGCTGGAGAAGCTGAAGTAAAAAAATGGCATAAATCCATAATATCTACAAATGACTCATTAATGTGATTGAAATGATAAAAGGAGATAATATTGGTAAAGTTCTTAGCACAGGGACTGATACATAATAGATACTTAATAAATGTTTGTCTTAATGTATTTTTCTCTAAAAAAAGTTACATTATATAGGTATTCAAGTCACATTATTAAATGGAGATGAGTTTGAGATCCCAGTTGGAGGAGAAACAGAAAAGTATAATAGGGACCCTACCTTCAAGAAGAGATTTTAAAAAGTATGGGTGGTGAGGAGAGAGGGCTCTGTAAAAGGTCAGAAGAAGAAAGGGATGTTTTGTTTTCAGCTGGAAGGGATGGAGATTCATAAAGGAAACTTTGTAGGATGGATACTATTTAAATAGGCGGCAATCCCTTCCAGCTTTTATTTTCAATGCTTTTAAGTCATCTGAATTATAATGCTTCTATCTTAGGAAATAATAATAACTGATTTTTAAAAATAACCAGTTACTAATAGATTTTTTTCATGTTTATAAAGCAGTGCTCTCAGGGTATGTTGGAAGGGTCATTAGCAATTAAGTATAGATAGACAATAACCATTTTGATCCTGAGAAGGCTTCATAGTAGACAGCAATTCTGAGATGAATATCCAAAGATGGATAGAAAAAAAAAGATGGTGGGCATTGGCAGAGGACTGGAAAGTGTAGGGGATGGATCATTATGAAGAGTAGCTCACATATCCATAGTTCCTTAAGGGTTATTGAAAATTTTTCTCCCAACAAGTCTATGAGATAGAGGGAAGATGTGGGATAGAAGAAGAAACTAAAGTTCAGAAAGTAAGATCATAGCTCTAATAAGTACCAAAGACAGGACTCAAAATAAGGACTTCAGATCTTAAATCCAAGGTTCTTACTACTTTATCCTGTCTCATCCAGCTGTATTGGAGAGTAACTGAATGCATACTTTTTAAATTTTGTTTTATGGGGTTTTTCTTTTGCATGTTTTTCCCTTTTGTTCTGATTCTTTTTTCACAACATGACTAATATGGACATGTTTAAACACTATAGTACATGTATAACCTATAGCAGATTACTCAATGTCAATGAGAGGGGAGAGGGAAAGAAGAGGAAGATTCAAAATCTTACCCTCTTTGAATATAATTTGAAAAAATAAAAATTAAAATTAAAGAAATGATGAGCCTGATGATTTTAGAAAAACATGGATAGATGTATGAATTAATGAAAATCAAAATGAGTAGAACAGTGTTGTATTCAGTAACAACAATATTATTTTAAATAGAACAATTTTGAGCAACTAAATTATAAATACCCAAATTAACTACAAAGTACCCATGAAGTAGATGCTATCTACAGTCAGAGAAAAAAACTGATAAATATGTGTATAAAAGAACAAATACATATGTTTACATATTTATGTCTAATGATAGTTATTGCTAAGGTAGAACAGAAAGGAGGGAGGAAAAATATATTAAAATTATAACCTTAGGGGAGGGCAGCTAGGCGGTGCAGTGGATAGAGCACCAGCCCTGGTCAGGAGGGCCTGAGTTCAGATTTAGCCTCACACATTTTTATAATCACCTAGCTGTGTGACCTTGGGCACACTTAACCCCATTGCCTTAAATAAATAAAAATGTTTAAAAGATAATAACCTAATTACATTAACCTTATTATTGCCATTTTATGTACCCTTGCATCGTTTTTTTTAAATTACTATTGTGGAAATGATTGTTTTATTCCATAAGTTAAAAATAAATGGGGGGGGGGGGCAGCTAGGTGGCATAGTGGATAAAGTACTGGCCCTGGAGTCAGGAGTACCTGAGTTCAAATCTCAGACATTTAATAATTACCTAGCTGTGTGGCCTTGGGCAAGCCACTTAACCCCATTTGCCTTGCAAAAACTTAAAAAAACAAAATAAATAAATAAATAAATGGGGGCGGCTAGGTGGCACAGTGAATAAAGCACCGGCCTTGAAGTCAGGAGTACCTGGGTTCAAATTCAGTCTCAGACACTTAATAATTACCTAGCTGTGTGGCCTTGGGCAAGCCACTCAACCCCATTTGCCTTGCAAAAACCTAAAAATAAATAAATGAATGAATGAATAAATAAATGAAATAATTTTTAAACAAAAGATGAAATTGTTTTTGTCAGGGGGAAAACAGGGGGAAGGGAGGGAGGGAGAAAAATGTGAAACTCAAAACCTTACAAAAATGACTTATGGAAACAATCTTTGCATGTATTTGGAAAATTAAATAAATAAGATATATATTTTTTAAAAAAGAAACAATTTCAATAGAGAGTCTGGACAAGGATGAAGATCATATGAATAGCAAGAATTATTATGATGAAGGACCTTCCCCTATTAAGAGTAAGGTTGGGGAGAAGCAAGATTTGGCAGCTGATTGTATACGGAGATTAAAGAAAAGTAAAGAGTCAAGAATAATTCCTACATTGTGAACCTAAATGGCTGGAGGCATGGTGATATCCTAGGCAGATTAGGAGAAAGAATAGGTTTGGGAGGAAAGATTATAAACTCTGTTTTGAACTTGTTGAGTATGAGGAGTCTTGCCCAGTCTCACAGAGAAGGAATGTAACATTTGTCAAATCACTGCACCTCTTTTCCTCAGTTTCCTCAAGTGGCAAATGAGGGGATTATACTATTCTTATTGAACTACCTTTCTTTTTCAAATAATATATTGATGATAAAAGGTAGGATAATATATTCTAATGTTTGAGAATTTAAAATATCATCATTTTAAGTCAATGTAAAATCATAGAGCAACTTGGTGCGCAGTTGATAGAATATGGGACCTGGAATCAAGAAGACTTTAGTTCAAATACAACATCAGATACTTATTAGCTGGGTGACCCTGAGCAAGCCATTTAATTCTGTTGGTCTCAGGATGAAAAACTACTTCTGTATTTTTGCTAAGAAAACCCCAAATGAGGGTCACAAATGTTCAGATACAACTGAAAGTGAACAACAACTACAAAATTATAGAACAGTGCTAAGGTTCAACTATTTTGTACTTGTGATAATTTTTTCAGATCTCTTGATGATCTAGTTGATTTAACCCATGAATGAGTTTGAATTTGTAGGTTCTTCTTGATAGGGAGTTCTTCCTTTTCAGTGAGCCCCATCTATCAGCAGGAACACACTATATAATGCAAAGAGCTCTAAACTTAGAACCAGAAAACCTGGTTAAAAATCTTGGTTGTACTATGCACTCCCTGTGGGACCTCAGGCAAACCATGTCTCTCTGGGTCTCAGTTTCTTCTCTTAAATGAGCAGGTTGGACTAGAATCTAGACACTATATTAATCTCAAAGGTTGTTTCTAGCTTCCAGACCTAGTCTTTTTTCCTATCTACACAAGTACTTATTCATTCAGCTGAAGAAAGACCTACCAATTAGAAGAGAGTAAGAATATTTGACAAGACAGTAACTAATTGAGATAACAGATAGAAGTGCTAGACCTATCATCCTGAAGACTGAGTTAAAATCCCTTTCTTTGTTATATAGCCAAGAGTAAGTCACTTAACCTCTTCCTACCACCCAGGGTTGTTGTGAGGACAAAATAAAATATCATTTTGTAAAGTGCTTTGCAAACTTTCAAGCTTTAGGCAAATGCTAATGGTTAGTACTATTGTTTTCTTGTTGTTGCCATTGTTATGTCAAGCTAGAAAAAAGAAACATCATAAAATGGACTGATTTATTCTAGGGGACATATCCCATCAATCATAAGATCCATGAGGAGTCTTGAGCTGTGGCAAATAGTGATAAGAAAAGTATTTCTCTGACCTTAGGTTGTGTTCTTTTATCAGCCAATCTAGTAAAATTCACTGATCTAGCCTTAGTGAATTCCATGGAAATAAAAATCTATATATGAGATATAGCTTTAGAAAGTGTTAAAGTCAGAGCTAATTCAAATGAATGGATAATTTCAAGGAGTCATGCATTGACTGAAAACATGTATGTTCTGTAATGTGGTATTAGTATGTACTTGTACTGACTCCCAAGTCAAGAACAAACTGTTTGGTGTTTGAACAGTTTTCTCTAAGATGTATTCCTTTTATGATTCTCTAAAACTTCATGCACTGGACACTTCACATTAGATCAGTATGAAGTGTATTTCTAATGCATTTGATCCTCTCTTTCCAGAAAGAGTTTGATAAGAATAGTAATCCCTTCATTTTCCACCTGAGAAAACTGAGGAAAAGAGGTAAAATGACTTGTCCAAGGTTATATTCTTTATCTGTGAGAATGGGTAGATATCTCATACCCATTCAAAAGAAGGGGATTCATTTAAGCTAATGACAAGAGAGGAAAACTTTGTTGTCTGAAGGAAAAGGCACAGGTTTAGACCAAAACCCTAGATAGAAAAAAAAATCTGGCCTAAAGAAAGAGTAAGTGCAATAAGGAAAGATTCTCAAATCCATTTGATTCTCAGGATAGGACCAACCCAGATGTTAAGTACTGAGGTCTCAGAAATAAAAATCAGTAAACAAAAATATATGAATAATTAATTAAGGATTTTTATAATACCAAAGGTAGCTAAGAGTCAAATATAGAAGAGGATCTCTCTAAAATACCCATAATGAAACTTCAAAGGGAAAAAAAAGTTTACCCCAAGACAATTAGAATTATATGAAAAAAAATTTTATGCAAGTTTAGAAAAGATATTATAGTGGAAGCTAAGTGGTGCAGTGGATGGAGCACTGGCCCTGGAGTCAGAAGGACCTGAGTTCAAATCCAACCTTACATACTTAATAATTACCTAGCTGTGTGACCTTGGGCAAGTCACTTAACCCCCCCATTGCCTTGCAAAAACAAAAAATATTATATAATAAATTTAAACTAAGGAAGAAAGAATTGGAAAGAAGAATATCAGCTCCATAGAAGAAAAACCTTTACTCTAGTAACAAACTCCCTAAAAAATCAGACTGAACAAAGTACAATTTAATGACTTCAAGACACAATAAGAATTCTTAAAACAAAGTTTTAAAAGAACAAAAAAGAAAATAGAGGAAAATGAAATTTATATCACATCAAAAACAACTGGATATTTTGGAGGGGATGGGGAATAGATGGCATTTTTATAGTCTACTATGTATCACTCATTGTGCTAATTGCTTTACAAATATTATTTCATTTCATCCTCACAACAACTCTGAGAGATAGGTACTAATAATTATTTTAGTTTTATACTTGAGGAAGCTTAGAAACACATCAAGGACAGATAACTTGAAAAATCATACATTCATTAACTGAAATCTGTTACATTAAAAAATAGGACCTAGATATCACATATGAAGAAGTTGTTAAAGAATATTGCCCAGACATATGAGAAGAGAGTGATATGAAAATAGAATCTACCCATTTCCTCCTGAAAGAGACCCAAGAAGCCTAAACTTTTTGAGATCAAGAGAGTTTCAGTTTTTACCTAAAGATAAATATCCCCAAAGCTCACATGTAATAAACCAGGAATAGAGGTATAATTGAGTTACCATCTCCTGTACATGTCAGCTTCTTCCCAGAGTTTTTCCCTCTCCCTTCCGGGATCTGAAGACAGTCTGGAGATGAATACGTTCTTCCTTGAAAGTGGAAGTCAGAAGATCAAGATTTCTCCTTTCTCAAGCTCTTAACAGTTTCACTCTACCCTTCACAATTGGGACACTGAATACAATCAGTCTTTATTTAGTCTTATGCAAATAGACTTTGAGTCAGAGGTTAAATACATTCATAATTTTGAAATTAAAAGTGACAATATAAACAAATTATAGGAATAAGGAAGAAATTATCTCTCTGATCCTTGGATAGGGGTGAGAGAGGCTCACAGAAGGTGAAACAGACAATTTTGATTATATATTTAAAAGAATAAACAAAATCAATGTCACTAAAATTAGAAGAGAAGCAGGTAACTAAGGAAAATCTTTGCAGCAAGTTTTTCTGATATAGAGTTCATTTCCAAGATATGTAAGAGACAGCTTCAAATTTATAAGATGAAAAATCATTCCCCAATTAATAAAAAGAATAGGAACAAATAGTGTTAGAGGAAGAATTCCAACATATAAATAGTCATAAAAAATGTTCCCAATCGTGAATAGAGTAATGCAAATTAAAGAAACTGAGGGAAAATGAGAAATGTTGAAGGGAATTTCACAAGCTAGGCTTTTTGGAGAAGCAGCAAGATAGTAAGTTCCACTACTTCTGTGAATACAGTGGTATCAGTGATACCACTACCTGGTCAGTACTCCAAAAGGTTAAAAATAAGGGGGGGGGGGAGGAAAAGGACAAAAATATACAAAAATATTTGTAGTAGCTTTCTGTGTTGGCAAAGAACAAAGCTAAAAGGGAATCTTCCAATTTTGAAATAATTATGGAATATAATATAATAATGCAAATTATGGAATATAAATATGATGGAATATTGAGCTGTGGTGAAATGGATGATGGGTGTTTTCAGAGTGAGCAGATAAGGAGAATTTGATATAATGAACAAATAAAACACAATAATAACTTTAAAAGACAATTAACATAATGATCAACCATGATTTCTAGAGGTTTCATGATAAAACATACTCCCTGTTTCCTGAAAGAGGTAGTGGACTCAGGATGCAAAATGAGACATATTTTTAGATATGGTGTAGCCAATGACTACTTGAGTTCAGTTCTGCCTATAAGGAATCATTATTCACACTCAGGAAAGCAGGGGTGGGAAAAAAATGAAACTTCATTAAAAGAAGAGCCATCAAGCAGAGTTGACTGGGCCAGAAAGTCAGAGGCAACTCAAAGGCCAAGCAGAGATCCCACCCAGATTTTTATAATCTTGTCCTTATCCAGAGGGCAAAAATTGGATTCCCTTCCCTTTACTGGACCCAGAATTAGGTAGAGAGTGAAGCCTAAGGACATCAGGATACAAATTTTACATTAAACAATGAATCAATGGTAATCAATTTACATCTCAAGAGTAGGGAACCTCCACCCAATTTAACAAGATTTTAGCAGCTTTTAGGATTTCAAATTTTGTTTCTGCTACATTCATAATTCTCTACTTCTAGTCAATTTATATCTCAAGAGTAGAAACCCTCCACTCAAATTAACAAGATTTAACAGGCTTTAAGATTACAAATTTTGTTTCAGTTACATTCATAATTCTCTACATCTTTTCCCTGCATCAATAGACAATGTGGGAATTTATTTTTCTTGACTATGCATAATAGTTACAAAGCTTTTCTTCATCAATGGTAAGGGTTGTTATGAGACTGACAAAATAGTTTTTTACTAATAGAAAAAAGATTTTTAGAGACAGTTCATTTTCTGTGTTTCTCATTGTACTTCTCAATCTCATTTTCTTTTATAATTTCCTTTTTCCTACACACTAGGGAAAACATTCTAATCCTGAGTATTGCATTAGTTTCTTAATGTTCTTCTCTGCATTTAATTTGATATTTTATCTTTTAGCTTCTTTTATTTGTTATTCCCATCTGCTTGGGATTAGGAATTACATTTTCTTCATTTCAAAAGCATTCCAGAGATAAAAACCTTCATAAATGCTATCAAGGAATTTTACAGTGTTCTAGAGAAGCAGATAAAGGTAAATAGCAAATAATGGTGGCTTATTTGACCTAAACCCACCCAGCAGCTATTTGAATCTGGCTTCTGGAAGTGTAATATTGGAAATATTGGAAATTCTGCTACTGAAAGCCTCCATTTTAGAGAGCATCTCAGACCAATCAACCTTAATACCCCTCCAGTCTGTGATTCTAACCACCCCACTTCTCAGTTTCCTTTTGTTTATAATCTTCCCCCATTAGAATGTAAACTCCTTGAGGGCAGGGACAAATTTTTTGTGTTTTGTACCCCCCCCAATGCCATGCTTAACAAAGTGCCAGGCACATAGTATTATTGCTGCTGGAGCAGGTGAGATAGGAAAATCCAAGACAGTAGGGGTATGTTTTGGTGACGAAATCCCCAAACTTTGACTGGGAAGGTAATAAAGGCTTAGACTTTAATTCACAGGTTGCACAAAAGTTTTACAAGCTACTACAAAAATTTCACAAGCTAGGATCTTTGGAGTAGCAGCAAGATAGTAAGTTACAGTATTGCTATAAACTAAAGGGAAAAAGGCTAAAGTGAAGGCAGGAAATCACTGATCCCTAATGACAGAGAGCAGTCATGTGGAAAAATCATGCTTTGGTTCTTTAAGTGAGTTTTTAAGAATATAGTTAGGTACAAGTTAAGTTAAAGAAAGTGAGTTTTTTAAAGGCACAAATTAAGTTCTTATTAAAGGAAATTATAATATTTCTCTGAGCTCAGAGTTCTGCTTCAGCACAATCCCGAAAGTTTCACTCTGAATAGAAAGATAAAATCCCAATAGGACTAATAATAGTTTAACTGAAAGTCTCTTTCTTAGTGTACCACAGAGAGAAATATAATGTGAGATCTGATATCTGACTGTTATTTTCCCTTTTTTTCCAGTTTCTATGAATCAATCTGTATATGCTGGTTTGATGTTCCATTAATTACAAATGTATTCTTTAACTGCCTATCTCTTAACTTGAAAAAAGAGAAATATGTTATTTCAAATTCTGGCTCCCTTACTTACTAGTTATATGACTGTGGGAAAAAAAAAAAGCACTACTTCTCTGAGTCCCAGCTTCCTCAGCTTTGAAATATTCTCACTTTCTATCCTTCCCCATAGAGTTTTTGGAGGCAAATACTTTTTAAATCACAGAGCAATATAGAAATTGTGTAGTTTTATTATTATTTCACAAATATATACCCACAGCATCTAGTATTGTTCTGTGCACCCATTAAGTTCTCATAAATGTTGCTGATTGGATGCTAATTATCTCTTATATAAAAAGAAAACCCATCAGGGAAATTGTATTACTTGTAAAAAGTGAAGAGTCTTGATTCCATATAATTGATGATGAACCACTCTTCCCTTCTTTCGGTAAAGGGGCAAGGGATTTCAGGAGGAGAATGATGAATTTGGTTACTATTAGGCCTACTATAAATAGTTCCTGCTACAAGTCCCATAATCATCTCTTTAATTTTCATTTCATCTGTTGCATCACTTATAGTAAGTATTTTGATTGAAAATAAAATGCCTTCAAGGTCTGATCTGCCTTTGAGATCATAGGAACTAGAGCTCAAGGGCACATCAGACATTACCTCCTTGGAGTCTAATTTCCTATTGTGGTGACAGGGCAAAAAGTTGAATTCTAATATTCATATACTTGCTGTGTAAGCTTGGGCAAGTCACTTAGCTTCTCTTCTCAGAAGAGAGTGGATTAGAATGGCCTCTAATGTTCCTTCTAGGTAGGGAACCCTGACTTTATCAGAGATAAGAAACCAAGAGCAGATAAAATGACTTTTCTAAGGACACTCAGGTGAGTAAAAAGCACCATTTCATACTAATGTCAATTCTTAATGTAAAAAAAGTCAAATAAGCTTCTAAAACTCTCTTCCCAAGGGAAGAAATAAATTAGATTGTTTTTATAAGGAAAAAGAATATTTATCACTTTTCTGGGATCACTGAATGTCTCATTAACATCCAATGAGGTCAACATAATAAAAACAGATACTTTGTACTCCAGGGTGGCCTTTTAAAAAGTCAATCCAATGGAAAAGTAGAATGCACATTTAACTGGTAAATACTAGGCAAACCAATGAGCTTTAGCAAATACTTCAATTTGGAAAAAAGCCTAATTCTTACAAATAAATGTTGCTCAAATGGAAACATTGCCTTCTCTTAGAAGATTGTTCTGGAGTAGAAAGAGAATAGGCATGGCTTTATTACTTCCTCATTTTGTAATCTAGGGCAAATCACTTCCCTCAGGCCCTTCATCTATAAAATAGATTAATACACTGGAGCATCTAGGTGGTGTGGTGAATAGAGCACTGACCCTGGAGTCAGGAAGACTGGAGTTTGAATCCTATCTCAACACTTGATACTTACTAGCTATGTGACCCTAGAAAAGTCACTTAACCAGGACTGCCTTGCAAAAATAAAAATAATAATAATCCCTATTATTGTTATTATTATTATAATACTCTCTCCTTCAGAGTAGTTATAAGGGAAGTCCTCTGTAAAACAGACACAAAAAAGTATCACTGAAATGTAAGCCTCCATCCTTATTTTTATAGCAAATCTCTCTCTGATTCCTTCCTTTCCATGGTCTCTGAAATTGGATCACTCAGAACTTTTCACAGAATGCCTCCTCCCTGACCTATGAAATTCCAAGTTAGCCTTTCAAGATCAAACTATATGCTATCATTTCCAGGAAGCCTTCGATCCTCTTCGGATTTGCAGAATATTGATTTAGAGCATTTTGAGTTGTTAGAATTAGATAAGCAGTGTGAATTCTCAAAATAGCTCAGTGCAATGAAAAGAGTGCTGCTAGATTAGTAATTGGTTTACTTGGTCTTAAAATTGGACCTTTTGCCTACTAATGGCAAGCCAGTTTAGCTGAAGTGAACTCATCTGAAGTAGGGAATTGAACTTGTCTATAGGGTCATAGAATTAGAGCTGGAAGGGACTTCTGAAACCATCTGAGCATAAATCCAGCAAGGCTAAATAATCTGTCCAAGGTCACACAAGTAGGAAATAGTAGCTCCAGGATTCAAAACGAGTCCTCCTACTCAAAATCTAGCTCTAAGTAAACCCACTTCATGTTGCCCAGAAACTCCTCTGTTCTAGCTAAACCCTTGACAAAGAACTCTCCTGGGAACTGAGCAGCTCTAGCTTATGGGAAGACATACACACACACACACACACACACACACACACACACGGGAAGACATACAGACACATACACACACACACACACACACCCACAGAGAGAGAGAGAGAGACAGACAGACAGACAGAGACAGAGAGACAGAAAAAAGAGACAGAGAGAGGAGAGAGAGACAGAGACAGAGGAGAGACTCAGAAAGACAGAGACAGAGACAGAATGAATAAAATTTACTTTCAGAGGTTTTTTGGTCAAGACTCAGAGTCACAGGATTTCAAAGTTACAAGAAAACTATTGGAAAATATTTAATTCAACCTTCCTTGAACCCCTTTTATTAGCAAATCCAACCTCTACTTACATACCAAGGGTTGAATGTTAATTTAGATGTCAAAAAATGTGAGGATTTGAAGCTGTTTCTAACTACCAATTTCAGTTTCCTGTTTGTGTTCTTGTTTTGTTGTTTTCCCCCACAGTTTGTTGCTCACCCCAACTGCCAACAGCAGCTGCTTACCATGTGGTATGAGAACCTCTCAGGTTTACGCCAGCAGTCCATAGCGGTGAAGTTCTTGGCCGTCTTTGGGATCTCCATTGGTCTTCCATTCCTTGCCATAGCCTATTGGATCGCCCCCTGCAGCAAGGTACAGGCACTACTGAAGATTCATGGGGTCTCAGGTTTTTGTTTTACCTTCTAGCTTCTTAACATGAGTCATTTCTCATTGTCCCCAACTAATCCTTTTCTCCAGAACCTCCCATTTACAGCCTCACAAGATAAATTCTTATGTTTTCCTTTGCCAACCCAGAAGAAAAAAGTTTTTAATATTCTTTAAATTTTATTTCTGATTAAAAGAAAAAGAATTCAGGGTGAAAAAAATGTCAGTGAGAGAAGTAAGGAATGAGTGAGATACAGAATGTAGGATGACAGATAACAGGGAAGAGAAAGAATAAACACTCTATTACTCCCTGTGAACTCTGTAAGTCTCTTTTCTGTTCTTGCCACATTGACGTTTCTCTTTGGTTGCAAGAGGAAGGAATCTATATTCTTCCATTGCCTTATAAAATCAACAGAAACCTCTTTGTTA